>NW_006159609.1:1354465-1384973 GCF_000334495.1 Tupaia belangeri chinensis
CCCCCTCCCCCCCCCACACACACAAGTTTCTAATTATCCACTACTTCAAAAGAGAAAAAAAAGAAATAGAAACAAAGCAAACAAAAAAACAGACCAAGCATCACTTCTCTGTATTCTGAAGATAGATGTGCAAAAAAAGACCCAAGATAGTCTGGGACCTTGTCCAGTTGCATCATGAGCAAACACTGGGGCAGCACCTCTGCTGTGTCTATTCTAGGTCCCTGATAAACTCAAACTCCAAAGCTGTGATTCATCATTATCTCAGCAAGCATTTTTGCCCCACTCACTTCAAGGTTCACGGCACCTTCTTGCTTCTGCTTTGATGACTAGAGCAACTGTATGCAGAGAAATTATCTCCATCAACTTAGGGGCCACTGGGCAACCTGCCAGAGTGCAGCATAAGAGTCAAGGCTGCTTCAGACAAAAGGAAGATCATTTTGCTTCTACAGCAATTCCTTGAGGCTGCTGTGTCAGAATATTTCAGATCCTTTGTAATTCAGAACACTTTCCCTCAGGACAAAAGTGTGTGGCAGTTGTGGGCTTTGACAGTTACTCTCTTCTCAACCTCTACACTCAGGGTGTCAGCTTCCTCTCCAACCTGATCTCCCTGTCTTGCTGTGGGGCCAGTATGCTGTCAACATATTTGTACCTATTCTGCTCTTCTTACTTGCCTAACCACTAAGATTTAGAATGTAGCAAGTGGGGAATATCGCTTTTCTTGCCCCTGTTCTTCAGATGACACTGAAAAATTCAGTCCCTGTGGTGTTAAGGCATCATATGCTAAGGGGTCCTACATTGGATAAAGATGCTATATTAATGGTTTGGCTTTAGCTTGGTCATTTTCAGTGGGAGTGAAGTGAAACAGCAGATCATGAGACAGGGCACTGACTCAGTACCTGCACATGGATGGTCTATACCACAGAGGCAGTTACATCTAACCCATCAAGTTCTATACTGTCAGTCATTCAATCAACTTGATCCATGACTGTCTTCATGTGACACTGTCTTTACAGTGAGGGAGATGATTTTGACATCTGGCCCTGAGTGGCACATGAAAGCTATTTCCCACATGTTAGAGTTACATCACACATTAGGACCATTATCTTCACTACTATTACTATGCTCTGCTTGTGATCTCTCCTCCTTTTCTGGTCCAAGGGATTATTCCTATAGGACACTGACCACAGGTTCTTCTGTAACACTGTGTGCTGTAAGATGAGACATTTGCCCCCAGACTCAATAAATATTTAGGGGATAGTTTTTAGGTCTTCTAGACAGTTGTAGATAAACCAGTTGGAGCATGACTGATATCCACCCGAATCAAGTTAAGAAGACATGACTTATACCCATCTAGGGCTTTTTCCCCTCAATTACCTGACACATCTCAAATTATCTCTTCTATTTTCTCCCTGACATTTGAGTCTGATAGATTCAGAAGTAACAGTATCTTGGAAAACAGAAGTCTTTCTTGTCAAGGTAAATCAGGTCAAGAAAGTACAAAATTTAAGAGAATCAGAAAGTAATGAGAAAATATGAGTGCCTTTCAACATCTCTTCCAGTTACCACCAACCTAGTTGTCTACCTTTCACACATTAAATTTCTTTCAGATGACACAGAGACTCTACCTTGCTTCTTTTACTCTCCCTTAGCAGATTTAACGGGGATTTCTAGCTCCTGCTGATGTGTATCAGAGCTTATAAGCTTTTTCTTTAGCAAAGCCTACAAAGATAACTGAAAAATACCAACAAGTCAGTGGGTGTCTTCAGATGTGATATAGCCTGTCATCCCACCTGCTTCTTTACCACTAAATACAACTGGTCCTAGGCAATAGTGAAGCAAGAATGTCCTACACCCAAGTGACTAATCTTCTTCCACCAATGTATACCACACAAGTACCCTGCCAGACTGCAGGGGGATTAAAGAAGAACGGCTATAGATCCTTTGACAATCCTCCCCTCAGAGGTAGGAATCTGTCCTTTCTTGAATCTGGGCAAATTTGTGGCTTACCTGTAACTCCAGTAGAATGTGGTAGAGCAAAGGCTGCAAGACTTTTAAGTCTTCATCAGAAAAGGTGATACTGCCTCATTCAGTGGGATACTCACTTTTGGAGCTCTGAGATACAATAAAAGAAGTCCAACTTCCTTGAAGTCATATGTAGATATTCTGGTGAACAGCACCAGCAAACAACCTAGCTGATGGCCATCATCAATTGTCAGCCATGTAAGCAAAGGTGACAGCCTATGAATCCAGCTCCATAAAGTCACCCTTATCTGTTAAGAGGTGAGACAGGGTATTCTCAGGGCCTGGGCTAGAATTCCTGACCCAAAGAATTCATTGACAATATAAAATGATTGTTTTAAGCTTGCAAGTTTTGCCTTAATTTTTAAGCACCAGCAGTAACTGGAACAAATAGTATAGTATAATGTTTAAAGTCAAACAGACCTGCATTTAAATTCCAGCTCTATCCCCTTTCATGAGGTTAGCAAGGTACTCAAGCTTTTAAGCGTATTTCTGACCCGTAATATATTAAAAATAAGACTTCTAATCGAGCTTTTGTGAAGACTTAACTGATACATATGGAAGTAGTATTCCTCCCATAAGTGTGTGCTCCCTCTTAACCCTGCCATTCTTCCTCATCCTCAGTTCTGATGAACCAGTTGCTGCCAATGGTGAAAATGAAATAAACCTACTATCTTTCATTTGAAACCTAATTCAATTATATAAACAAAGAGTAGCTAAAGAGAATGCTGTGCCCAAAAGAGAACAAACAACAAAACAAGTTCTAGCCAACTGACAAGAGGGACTTTGGTCAGTGATAAGATTTGCATTATTATTCTGATTAGAAGCAAGGTAAAAGCTGGCTTTTTATGGTCTGTAATAGACTTTGGTGCTTCTCAAATTGCAACCTACATATAAACTATCCAGGAATCTTGTTAAAATCCAGGTTTTTATTCAGGGAATCCTAAGGAAAGTCTGAGATCCTTCATTTCTAACAAGCTCCCGCATGATGCCCATTCTGCTAGGCTACCAACAATATTGTGAGCAGCAAGGTCCTAAAAGACTCTGTGAAAGGCTAGTACTAATCATTCAATAAATAATTCTGCCTCTCTACTCTGCAGTAGTTCATCCTCAGCTTCTCTCAGGTTAGCGAAGTGTGACTGGAGCTTGCCAGATCCAGGCCCTGCCTCCCAGCAAGGGCAGCTTACCTGGTTTCTCGCTGACCACAGAGTCATGAGTCATTTTTATCTTCAGCCTTCTTTGGTGAGGGCCTTACCATTGCTTAGCCTTTTTTTCCCTCAAGGCATCTTCTCATTTGATCTTTTTTTTTTTTTTTTGGAGAGGTTTTCACTATAGGGCGCGTGCACTCGCTAGACAGACAAAAAGAGACATAGAGACAGAAAGCGAGAAATCACCCCCCAGAGGGGATGGTCATGCCGCAATCCCTTCTCCTCCATTTTCCTCTCAGGATCTTGGGCATGCACGCACACACGCCCGGGATGAGTTTTAAGCCACCAGGTCTGGGATGCGAACCGCAGTCGACTCCGTGGGAGTCCAGCGACATAGCCATTACGCTAACTGCTGGTTCCCTCATTTAATCTTCATAGCAATCTCTGAGCAATGATGAGTCTGCTCTTTCATGGTTGAGAGGAGGATGAAGGAAAGGTCTAAGTGTAGATTTAGAATCCACACTTAGATTTTATATTCCAACTTCAGGCTTGCAGACATTGGTTCACTATGGGTACAACTACATGGCGTTACCGTGCCACACGTAGTCCAAGTGTTAACTGCATTGCCAATAGGTAGCTTTATGGTAAAATGAGATTTAAATGAGGACGTATGGGAGACTCATCTCTGCTCTCTTATGTAGGCTTAGATATTGATTATGGGGTGAGGGTGCAGCAGAGGAAAGAAATAAATACTACATACTGACTGTTCTGTTATGTGATTTTCCTGCAGTCGACATTGTAATGCTGAAGACATTCTAAGGTAGATACTATTAAGCTCATTTTACAAAAGAGGAAACTGAGGTTCCATGGAATTCAGTGAATCTGTTCAACTTCACCTAAGAAGTGATGGGGAGATGAGTGCATTGGAGAGGTTTTCACTATAGGGCGCGTGCACTCGCTAGACAGACAAAAAGAGACATAGAGACAGAAAGCGAGAAATCACCCCCCAGAGGGGATGGTCATGCCGCAATCCCTTCTCCTCCATTTTCCTCTCAGGATCTTGGGCATGCACGCACACACGCCCGGGATGAGTTTTAAGCCACCAGGTCTGGGATGCGAACCGCAGTCGACTCCGTGGGAGTCCAGCGACATAGCCATTACGCTAACTGCTGGTTCCCTCATTTAATCTTCATAGCAATCTCTGAGCAATGATGAGTCTGCTCTTTCATGGTTGAGAGGAGGATGAAGGAAAGGTCTAAGTGTAGATTTAGAATCCACACTTAGATTTTATATTCCAACTTCAGGCTTGCAGACATTGGTTCACTATGGGTACAACTACATGGCGTTACCGTGCCACACGTAGTCCAAGTGTTAACTGCATTGCCAATAGGTAGCTTTATGGTAAAATGAGATTTAAATGAGGACGTATGGGAGACTCATCTCTGCTCTCTTATGTAGGCTTAGATATTGATTATGGGGTGAGGGTGCAGCAGAGGAAAGAAATAAATACTACATACTGACTGTTCTGTTATGTGATTTTCCTGCAGTCGACATTGTAATGCTGAAGACATTCTAAGGTAGATACTATTAAGCTCATTTTACAAAAGAGGAAACTGAGGTTCCATGGAATTCAGTGAATCTGTTCAACTTCACCTAAGAAGTGATGGGGAGATGAGTGCATCTGACTCTGAACCTAGTTTTCCTTCTAGTACCTTCTGTTGGTAGGTATGTTGCTTTACTGATGTGCTATCAGTCAGTGAGCTTGTACAAGTTTGATAGGTTGGCTGATTTTTTGAAAGATTACCTACAGAGTTGGCAGGAATCAATGTATCTTTTGGCCAAGTCAGACCCAAGTTTCCCTGCTGACTTTCACGGTCTCAATTCTGCTTATAATTGATGTAACTTCTGCTCTCTGGCCAGTTTGTATAGCAGGAGAACTATACTCAGAGCCTAAGTTTCACTGGATTCTGCTGCCTGGAGTACTGTTAAAACATTCTGGCTTATTGGGGTTGGCTGCTAGAGACAGGGATTCTAGGTAAAGGCAGAAAACCTATGGGCATACTAAGCCTTGGAATGCAAATGAACTTGGCCTTTTCTTTCTGAACTTGAGTCTCGATGCATTCTCAACAGAGACTATGGCTAGATGCTAACATACAAACCAGCAAAAGCCAAAGAACAGTAGTCCAAAGTTGAATAAAAAACAAGTTAGGATTTATGACAGGTAGATGCCAAATGACAGCTTGTTATGGGACTTCTCAATACAAGCAGAAATGTGGCAGTAGGTGGTCTCATTCCTACCAAGATTGTGTGTAGGTCTGTCATTTACTCCTGGGTTTCAAGGAATGAATTTGAACTACCTTAAGATGGGAAAAGTTGAGGTGTATTCACAGAATGCAATGATAGGAAATATATCTGAGCCATGTAAGAACTAGAAACTCTGTGGTCTGCTGACCCCTTTGTCCATCCAGCTATCTCTCCCTGGAGTCAGATGCCCTCCTGTCTCTGACAGAACATTTACTACATTCCTCTTTCTCTCTTTCTCTCTCTTACTTTCTACTACTTTTTCTGCACGGCTCTTTCTTCCTGAAACCTTACAACATCAATTTGCATGGAGCTGTGTGTTGCCATGGTGCTGATTCTAGTTACAACCTGACCTTATAGCTTTCCTACCCAATGCCACCTGACAATATCTGGATCTCTTGATTCTAGCCCTGAAAGAGAATTCAATATACAGTTTAGAGGCAGTTATGACTGAGAGTCTAAGCCATCTGTACAAACATCATCCTGTCCTTTCTGGAGTCTGAGGTGCAGGTTTGAGAAGACACTTCAAAAAAGAGAGAAGCATGACCTTAACAGACTCCCAAAATGTACTGCCTACCTGAGAAGAGAGAATGGAAACACAAAGATAGACTCTCAAAGAAGCATAAACAGAACAGAAAAGATAACTTCTTAAGTATACCTCAAATATGGCTATTCAAAAGGTCTTCTCCTTTTTTGTACAAACCATCTTTGTCTATGAAATATAGGTCTCACTCTACAACTCCCAAATCCCCATGGGTTTAAGCACCACCTATGTATGCCAATGGGCTCTGTTTCTTTTTCTTTTTTGTTTTGTTTTGTGAGAGAGATGTTTGCTATAGGGTAGATGCACTCAACAATGAGAAATCACCCCCAGCGGGAGAGCCATGCTGCAATCCCTTTTCCTCCATTCTCCTCTCAGGACTTTGGGCACGCACACACACATGCTCAGTGTGAGTTTTAAGCTGCCAGGTCTGGGACTCGGACTGTGACTGACTACATGGGAGTCCAGCAATGTAACTATTACGCCATCTGTGGGTCCCGCTTTTTCTTTTTTAATTTCCCACGGGCACATGCGCTCACCAGAGAACCAAAGAGAGAAAGATAGGGAAAGAGAGAAAGTATCTCCCAGAGGTCATAGCTACACAGTAATATCGTCTCCATTTCCCCCTCTTTTGGGGGAATTGGGGCATAAATACACACATGCCTGATGTGTTTCTTAAGTGGCCGGGTCTGGACTCACACCCTACAGGTGGCCATGTGGGAGCCAGTCATCTTAACCACCAGGCGTTAGGCTGTTTCTTTATCAATATAAGGAGGTACAATAAAATCAGTAAAAGTGAGGCTCCTGCCTCTAGAGCTATGTGCCAGGCTCAGTACTCAGATCTAGAGACAAGGTCTAGGCCTAGGGAAGCTAGTGTAATTGCAGGGAAAGCAGACGAATTAAAACAAATAACGATTCTACTACAGAGCATTTCCAAGTATGGCCAGGTGACTCCCCATTTCACATGATGAGCAAGTCCTCGGATGCTGCAAATCCAAAAAGTATGGAGGCCCTGGTGCCAGTGATCACTACCAGAAATCTTACTAATAATCCCATCGCAAGGATTGGGGATCATCTTTGTAATAAACAATGGCTGTGGAGTTCTAAGGTTTAAAAAGGAAGAAGAAGAAAAGAATGCAAGCAAGAGAACTACATGCCGAAGGAGTAGCAGAAACCCAGAAGCATGCATATCATGGCAGACTCTGAGTGTGCAGAGAAGAGACCCGCCTAATTGGAATGTAAAGCATTTACAGAAAGAGTGGCAAGATATGAGACTAGAGCCACACTGGGAATGAGCCTGGGAAGCGAGGCTCAAGGGAGTCCTTTAAAACAGTTTCCCTGACTTGTATTCTTCTTTAATACCTTCTCTCTAGGATTCACTTTTCCTCCAATAGGGTACCTAAGAATCTCCTATGATTCTGCTTTTTAATGCAGATTTCTTTGGCCACATTAGCACACACTGATTAATGCTGCTACTAAGCAGGCTGAGGTGACAAGGGAGGCCCAGGTTTAAGTCCCAATCCACTCTAAAGAATTATTTTATTTAACTTTAGTTTTATTATTATTTTCCATTTGATCAGAGACATAGAAAGAGAAAGAGGAAAAGTGAGAAAGCAAGCCACCAGGTACGAGACTTGAACCATGGTCATCCATGTGGCAATCCAGTGCCTTTAACCACCACACCACCTGCCAGCCCCAGTCTCAACCCATTCTAAAAGAAGGCTTAGTGTGCATGCCTGTGGTCCCAGCAACTCTGGGGCTGAGATAGGAACTTCATGATACAGTGAGATTCTCTATTTTAAAAATACAGGTTTGGGGCCAGCAGGTGGCATGGTCATTAAGGCTCTGGACTCCCACATGGTTGGCTGCAGTTTGACTCCAGGACTTGAAAATGGCTTGATAATCACACCAGACATATGTGCATGCATGCCAAAATCCCAAGAAAATGGAGGAAAAGGGATTGCTGCATGGTCTCCCCAGAGGGTGATTTCTCACTTTCCCTCTCTCTGTTTCTTTCTTTCTCTCTCATCACAAGCACACACACACTATGACAAAAAAAAAAAAAGGAAAAAAAAAATTTAACACAGATTTCTAGGTCTTATCCTGAATATACTGAGTCAGAAGCACTGGGTTGGAGCTCAAGGAGTATTTTAAACAATCCCCCCAGTAACCTGTGGGCAACATTAGAGGAATACTGCTTTAACACATGAGAAGTGTTCCAGGTGAGACCATGCTGTAGCCACAGAGAAAACTCACTCCCTGCACAAAGTAGTTACAGAAGACTTCTTTAAGGAGTGATGTTTGAATTGAGGGTCAAATGCATTTACCAGGAAAAGAATGCGAGAGCTTTTTTTTTCCCCAGCCATGCTGTTCAAGGGCCCACTGAGTCTGTGCATGTCTTTGGACCCAAGAAGACAGCCATAGCCATGGCTCACTACAAACGGTGCAACGGCCTCATCAAGATGAATGGGTAGCCTCTGGGAATGATTGAGCCACGCACTCTGCAATATAAGCTACTAGAACCTGTTCTGCTTCTGGGTAAGGAGCTGTTTGCTAGTGTGTTCCTGTAAAGGGTGGTGGCCATAGGGTCCAGATTTATGCTACCCATCAGTCTACCTCCCAAGCCCTGGTGGTCTATTACCATAAGTATGTGGATGAGGTTTCCAAGGAGGAGATCAAAGATATCTTCATCCAGTGCTGGTAGCTGACAGCCCCCCCAACCCCCCATTGCTGTGAATCAAAAAAATGTGAAAGCCCTGATGCCCAGGCTCACTACCAGAAATCCTATTGAAAACCCCTATCCTAAACCCTCACAAGGACTGGGATTCATTTTTATAATAAACAATAGCTGTGAGGTTTTAAGGTTTAAAATAAAAAAGAAAGAAAAAATGAGAGCAAGAGAACTCCATGCAGAGGGAGAAGCATGAAAGTCATGGCAGGCTCTGAGTGTGCAGAGAAGAGACCGCCTAATTGGAATGTAAAGCATTTACAGAAAGAGTGGCAAGATATGAGACTAGAGCCACACTGGGAATGAGTCTGGGATGCAAGGCTCAAGGGAGTGCTTTAAAAGTTTCTCTGACTTATATTCTTTAATACCTTTTCTTTGGGGTTTATTTTTCCTTCCACTGCCCTGGTGCACCAGAAGCCTCCAGAAACCCAAAGTAACTGCTCATCCAACAAAGCGTTGAAGTGACATAGAAACAGAGGGCCTGGAGCTGGCTGCATCTAATGCCACTCACAAGAAGGAGACATGAGAAGCATCATGACATCTGGAACCACCTTCCACATCTCGGAGAGGGGCCAAGGAATAAGGAGTCTATATGTCTACCATTTCTAGAAAGACTGAGCAACTTGGGGACTGTCCTCGCTGGAGTCATCCTTCCTATGCTTCCAGAGTCCCAGAGTTTTGTTTCCCTACCAGACAGAAGAAGCTAGGATACTCCAAATACCTTCATCCCTGAGCCAAGAATCTTGACTGAGCTTAAGCCAACCTTCCCTCTGCCTACTGCCTTCCCAGAACTTGGCATCTCCATTTCTAAAATCTTCCAAAATATACATGTGCAGAGTCAGATTAAGGGCAAAAACCCACACCCAGAAATGTTCTTTCTTTCCTTTTTTCCTTTTAATGTCAACGGAGAAATTTTGCTTTTAAAATAGTCACCTGAGGAGCAATTGATAGGAAATCACTACTTGTCATTTCCGGCTCCATGGGAAATATCATTCAGTCAAACTTAACTAAGCCTTTTATTTTCCATATTTGCTCCCTTATGAATTGGGGCCTGTCAGCCTCCCATCTGAGAAACAGCAGAGAGCCTAACTGCCCCGCAGTATTTTTTATGGAGCAATTCCTCCAGCCTAACAGATCAAATTTCTAGGTCTCTTTGTTCTCTGTCCATTAAAAGATACTCCTCCCAGAGCTACATGTCTAACCTTATTTAGAACAAAAGAGTAAGGGCTTAATTTTCTGCTTTTCCTTTTCTGCACCTCCTCTATCAACCTCCTCCGCCCAGCAACACCACAGGAGCCCAGGCTTCCTAACAGAAGCAAGTCATTTTCTGAGGTTCCAACATATTCTCTCTCATGCACTAAGATTTGGGGGAGCCTGCTTTTAAAGCTGGCATTGTTCCCCACAGGCAGCCTGGATATGTACATGTTCAAGGGGAAGGAGTGTACCTTCCAGGGTTCCCAGGAAGGATGGCAGTTTCGGAAACAAAATCACAAACATTTAAATTCTAACTCTCCCAAATACTAGCTGTTTCACCTTGATCAAGTTATTTTCCAAATAAAACCTAATCTTCTTTCCTGTAATATTCAAGTATTAGCATCTGATTCATTTTAATGTAAGAGACAACGTTTCTGTGGTAGCTGTTGTGGGTTGTCATTCTCCATTTTATTGTTTCTTGGTACATTCTTTCTTGGAAGCTGGAAGAACTGAAAGCTGTGTTTTTCTGGTCTCCCCTTCAGCAAGGAGGGGCTGATAACGCAATGGTGTGCAGTGTTATATAGGCAGAAGCCTCAGGAGAGTTTCAGAATGGTTTCTAGAAAAATTTTTGCCTTCCTTGAAAAAGGAGAGGATAAAGTTCACTTCTCCTCTCTTCCTTCTTTGAACAAAGATGGAGTATCTGAAGCTCCAGAAGCCATCCTGTGACTAAGAGCTTATCAGCCCCAGACATTATCAAGACAATGAAGCCACTGAATTCTAGATTTCTCATGATGTGAAAATTCTAGATTTCTCATGTCTTTAAGTCACTGCAAGTTGAGTTTTTCTTTCTTGCTACTAAATGTATTCCTAATCCCTAAGTGTTATCTGTAAGTGATATACATAAAGCAGTGAGGAGAATCACTAGAATTAGATAAACATCGGTTCTATTTTCCCTCACTCATGTGTCCTCTCCGCAAAATCTACCAATTTCATTTTTTTTCTTTTTCTTTTTCTTTCTTTTTTTTTTTTTTGGAGAGGTTTTTGCTATAGGGCGCGTGCACTTGCCAGACAGAGACAGACAGAGAGATAGAAAGCGAGAAATCACGCCCCAGAGGGGATGTTCACGCCGCAATCCCTTCTCCTCCATTCTCCTCTCAGGAGCTTGGGAACGCACGCACACACACCTGGCATGAGTTTAAGCCACCGGGTCCAGGACTCGAACCGTGGTCGACTACGTGGGAGTCCAGCGACATAGCCATTATGCTAACTGCTGGTCCCAAAATCCACCAATTTCTAATCTGTACCATTGAATTTTTCACATTTACAGTGGAATGTGGGCCCAGAATACAGGTCCAGGCTTGCTTTTGATGCCTTTGTAATGTTTCTTTCCGCCCTGCCCGTCTGCACACCAAGTCGCAGTCAGTGAGTCTTAGTCAATGAGAATCAGACTAGTTGTTAATACCCAACATGTGTCATGTGTGTTCTATCCACAACCACTCTGTTCTCCATTCCCTGCCTTTTCTAATTCTTTTCTCAATCTCTTCTTTTAGCCTGCCTAAGTCTTCCCCATTCTTCAGTTTCTAGTTGTAGCCCCATCAACACTCTGAGATACCTTTTCTCATGAGTTCAGCCATAGCCAGGAGAGGCAAGAGAGTCAAGTGGTAGAAACGCAGTTGCCCCATTTGGCAATGATGATGGACAGACAATAAAAACATGGGTAGTCCAGGGAATCCTTTAAAAGAAGGGATATAGAGTTTTTATCATTAATTTTTTTAAAAAAAGAAACAAACAGTAACAAAAAGCAAAGTTTTAGGTCTAGATCTGTAGCTCAGCAGCTAAGGGAGTCAGATCCCACATGACCAACCATGGTTCAAATCCCAGTCCCACAGCCTGAAAAACACACCCAGTGCACATGCATGTGTGCCTGCAATCTTCACGGAAAGGAGAAATGAAGCAAAAAAGATTGCAGTGAGCCCACATTGCCACTCTCTCTTTCCCCCTCTCTCTCTGGCAAGCACATATGCCCTCTGGCAATTAAAAAAAAAAAAAAGAAAGAAAGAAAGAAAGAAATCTCTATGGGTAGACATAGAGCAGCCATCAGAGCTCAACTTTGACTCTGACAATGGTGAAAACAAACCTGGACAGACATGCAGGTGCTACCCTACAGGTGCTGAAAAGAAGCACCTTGAGAAGGCAGGAAAACAAGATAGGAAGCACAAAGCAGATGGTGACTCTACTACACAAGGTCCCTCGTCAGGGAAGTAAATTGCAGGAAAGCTTTAGAAGACGTTATGCCCACCTGACACATCCCTCAGGAAAGGTGGAGTGGGGATGTATTATGGTGGTTGACCAGATAAACAATGCAGGATGAGAGCACAGTCCACATCAGCTCTCCAGGCAGAATTCCTGGGGAGTGTCAGCAGCTGCCACACAAACCTGATTGTGTTCTTCTTGGGTAAATTGTGACACCTGCTGGCTCATAATGGAGAAAACCCAGGCTTCACTTTGATAATAAGCTTCTTGGTGCTATTACAGTGCAAATGGCTAATGGCTCCCAGGTGACAGATACTGTACATCTCCCAGGTTCTATGGCCATGCCCAAATTCGGCTTCCCATAGCCACAGCTGTTTCCAGATACCCGCAAGGACAATGGAAGTAATCAAAGGGGAAGCCATTGAGACAGGAAGTTGTCAGAGAATGGACTGGACATAAAGAGATTTGACTACAGATTCTGCCACAGCTTCTGTTCACTTGGGGCCATTAAGCAAATCACTTCTGTTTTGTTGTCCTTATTGGTTATTCAAGGGAATTCATTCTCATTTTCTTTATTCAACTTACCCTACAGTTTTGTGTGTAAGGAATCAAATGAGATAGGCTTATTAAAGCAGCAAATGCTTTTGTTCTCAACAATGATTTAAGCATGACCTAACTACCATACTTCTGGAGATACACATATATACATACACATACAGGTGCACCTGCACGCACACACACACACATACACACACAAACATACACACATACACACAAAGTACTGGCCATACAAAAGTGAGAGTAAACCATGATCCCAATCTGGGAACCAAAGAATCCTGTCCTCTTTGCCTGAAACTCTCCTCCACCTCAGCTCATCCTTCAAGTCTCAGCTAGTAGGTCACTTTCTCTAGGAAGCTTTCCTTTCACCCTCATCCTCACAGGTCTCTTGTGACATTCTCAGACTGTGTCCTCCCATTCATCAGAAGCATAGGACTGGAGTCAGGTAACCAAAGGGTTCAAATTTCAGAACCCCCCACTGCAACTATGGAATCTTGAGCAAGTTTGCAAGTATGACCAAACCATGCCATCCTCTCCTGTAAAGTATTAGGTTGTCAGGAAACTTGTAATGTGTTTTTCTATGCAAAAATGCATCACGACTATACCAACAACCTTGTAGAACACACCTACTCCCTAAGGTTTATAAGAATTAAATAAAATGTCACACATAAAGTACTTAGAAGAATGCCTAACAGATAGTAAACTCTCAAGAAGTGTTTGTTTCCGGTACTGTCTGTGAAATTTCTAATTTAAAGTCCATCCATCCCACTGGACTATTAACTTCAAGAGTGCCCTTTTGTTTGTGCCACACCCTCTGTATCTAGCACAGTACCCTGAAACTTGAGTTGATTCTTCAACAAAATACAAGTAATCAGGCCAGTCAGTGGTATGGTGACTGGATCACACATGGCCAACTGTCCAGTTCATGTCCCAGACTCAGTGGATTTAAAAAACACGCTGGACACATGTGTGCTCAAAATTCATAAAGGAAGGAAAATGGAGTAGAAGGGATTATGGCATGACCATCCACCATGGAGGATGGCTTTCTTAATTCTCCTCTGTCTCTCTCCAGCAAGTACATGTACCCTTATGTCAAAACTAATTTAAAAAAAAAAAAGATTAAAGGTCATAATGTCTCCACTCAGCAGTAAAACAATTAGTATACAGCCATCACACAGCTAAGTGTTCAACTGATAGTATTATTAATACACATGAAGTAAATACATAATTCGAAAGTAATACAGAAAAGGTAGTAATTAATGTTACCTAAAACCAGGGAAGACCTCACCTAGAGAAGGGATGGCTGAGCAGGTTTTTTAAAAAGGGAAGGAGTGGGACCAGCAGTTAGCCTAATGGCTATGTCACTGGACTCACATGTAGTCAACCGCAGTTCGAGTCCCGGACCCAGTGGCTTAAACTCACGGCTTAAACTCACGCCGTGTGCGTGCGTGCCCAAGATCCCAAGAGGAGAATGGAGGAGAAGGGACTGCGGCATAGCCATCCCCCCTGGGGGGTGATTTCTTGCCTTCTGTCTCTCTGTCTCTCCAGCGAGAACACGCACCCTATAGCAAAAACCTCTCAAAAAGAAAAATAAAAGGAAGGAGTTAGCTTAGCGGACTCAACTGACAAACCTTTATCAGCCCTCACAATATGAGAAGCTCCATGCTCAGTTGTGGATACACACAGATCATATAACTAGTGCTTGCCTTCCAGGATGTCTCGTTTATCCTGCAAAGAACATCTCCTTCAGACCAAGGTCTTTTGGGTGCACAGATGAAAGAAGCCTAGTGCAGAATCCTGGGTCAGAGAAGGCTTCCTAGAGGAGGTGAAGCAGAGTAGGGATGTGAAGCAAGGTGAGGAGTCAGCCAGGCTATGAAACCAGAAGGATGTTTTAGGCAGAAAAAATACCAGGTGAGAGTGAGAATGCTAGGAAACTACAAAGTGTTCCACTTATTTCAGGCTTTGGGTATATGGGCAGGCTTGGAAAGATTTGGAAAGACAAGTCAGAAGCCAGATAATGAAAAGTCCTATAAGCCCTGCTAAGGAATCTGGATTTTGTTTAATAAGCTATAAGAGCAGCTGGAGGATTTTGAAAAGGCAGAGAGGGATATGACCAAACTTGTATTTTAGATAAGTCTCTCTAGAAGGACAGTCCAATAGCAGCTGGGTGATGAGTCAAGAGGCTTTTTCAAAGTCTCCAGACAGGTAATGGTGATGGTTTGACAATGGAGAAGTGATGAGGGATAGGCCTCATAAAATCAAAATATAGCTAGGAAATACAAGCAAAAGGACTTATGGATTAACTTGATGAGGAAAGCAGAAGAGAGCAAAGGATTCAGAATTTGGTATGAGTGACCACTTGGATTATGAAGTCATGTGCCTGTCCAAAGATAGTAAGAACAGAAGGCTTGCAAAGAAAAGGGCCAGCACAGTTTTCTGAATATTTCATTGGGATTTTAATAAAGTCTACATGAACTCTGATCCTTGATATTATGTAACACATCATTGAGTCATGCACAGGTCACCTACATTCATACCAAACCATTGTCTTTCCATTCCTACCAACTCACATATTGATCCAGCATGGCCAACTGGTTCTTCTAGCTTCTCAAGGGCTTTTTCATAAGAACAACCTACCAACCTTTCCTACCCTTTCCTTGCCCACCAACTCTGCTATAAGGGTGACTTAGAGTATTAAACAACCAGGTCTCAGGACCAGCAGTTAGCGTAATGAATATGTCGCTGGACTCCTACGTAGTCAACCGCGATTCGTGTCCCAGACCCGATGGCTTAAAACTCATGCCAGGCACATGTGCGTGCGTGCCCAAGATCCCAAGAGGAGAATGGCGAAGAAGGGATTGTGGCGGGGCCATCCCCCCTGGGGGTGATTTCTCACTTTCTGTCTCTCTGTCTCTGTCTGTCTGGTAAGCACATGCGCCCTATAGCAAAAACCACTTCAAAAAAAAGACCAGGTCTCCAACTAGCAGTTTCATGAACAGAACTAGAGCTCAGGGCAGAGATCTACGCCAGAAGTGCACATTTGAGAGTAATCAGCATTGAGTTTGTATAACAGAAGCATTGAAGATGGAGTAACTCACCCAAGTAGACTGTGAGAAGAAAATCTGGGCCCAGATAGAAACCTAAGGAGCAAGAACTATTTAGAGAAGTACAACCCAGAGGCAAAAGAGCTGGCAAAGATAAATAGGAGTGTACAGAGGAAGAAAACCATGAGAAATCCAAGGGAGGCAGGAATTGAACAAGCAATGGTCATGGAGATAAAGTGCTGCAGAGACATCAAGAAAAACAAGAACTGAACTCTCAGTGTGGGAGTGTGGGTGTCTGGGTGGCTTCTGTAGACTTGTGGGAGCTGTTGAAGATGGAGTGAGAAAGTGAAGATGAATTTTGCGAAGGCAACTCTTTCAAGAAATTTGTGTGTGAGAGAGATGTAGCAAGAGCGGAAAGTGAAAAGGAAGTGTTTTTGTTGAGCATTTGCACATGAAGCGATACAACACATAGTACATGAAGTGACAAAGCACGTAGTAAAGCACTATCTCATAGCAGTCATGAGTTAAATTCTAGAGTCAGACTCCCTGAGTTCAAGTTCTAGCTGCACTCAGAACTATGACCCTGGGTATGTTCTCTGACCTCTCAGGGCCCCATTTTGCTCATCTGTAAGATGGAGATAATAATAGTACCAGCTGTACAGAGCTGTTGTTCTAGCTAAAATATGACATAACTTAGAGCCTAATCCATTGTAAACACTTGATAAATATGAGCTGCTGTGGTTGTGGCTATTTTTGTATGATAAAAGAGAAGAGCCATTATAAGGAAGCTACCAAAAATATAGACAAGGTAAGAAATTAATGATGGAGCAAAGTTTCTGAGGAGGACAACAGAGAGCGCCAAGCACTGATGGAGAGCTTACCCCTATATGGGAAAAGGGACAGAGAAGAAGTCACAGGAAAGGACCAATGGGATTCCTATTCAAATATGCTCTTAGAGAAGCAGGGTGCAAGAAGTTGCGCCTTTCTTTTGCTCTGTGAAGCAAGAAACAAGACTATCTGCTGAGATTAAAGAAGGAAGTCATCAGACGAGGTGGGGATTTGTGACTGAACACCAGAGGTCTGACAGTGCTGCTATGAAGAGTAGAAGCAGCATGTCAGCTGAGCCGTGGTCTATAGGGAAGGGTCTGGGATCCCCCAGGTCACCAGTGCATCCCTTTCCCTGGTCCTATCAACAGTCTGGGAAGCAGTGACAATGATTATTGGTTGGATTGCTCTGTGGTTGAGATTTTGAGAGACTGTAATGAAAAGTTAAAGGGATAAGGACATTGAAGGTGGCAAAGTGGTAGATGAGGAAGTCCGTACTGGAAAGAAAAGCATATAAAGCTAGGAGAGGAGGAAAGCAGAGACATCAAAGGAACTGAGTCTCAATGAATAGGCACACTGAAAGAAGAGACAGGCAGCTGGGAGAAAAGGAGTTCATGTCCATAAAGGTAAAAAAATAGTGTATGTGATCATTAATTTTATATGTCACCTTGACTGGACCACTGGATGCCCAGGTGGCATGTTAAAGATTATTTCTCTGAGTGCCTATGAGGGTATTCCCAGACAAGAGTGGCCTGTGATTCAAAGGACCGAATAAAGTAGACTTTCTCATCCATGTAGGTAGGCATTAACCAATCCACCGAAGGTCTTAACAGAACAAAAAGCACAAAGAAGGAATTCATACCCCATTTACCACTGCATTGTTTGAGCTGAGACATCTTATCTCATCTTCTGCCCTTGAGCTGGGATTTTACCCTGGCTCTCTTGGATCTCAGATTTTCTGAAACAGATTGAATTACATCTGCTTCCCTGGGTCTCTAGATTGCAAATTATGGGACTTCTCAGGCTCTTATACTATCTGAGCTGATTCCTACCTGTCTCTAGAGAACACACTGACTAATATAGTGTATATTAAAGGGAGCCACAAATTCTTTGCTAATTCTCTGACTGAGAAATGCAGTCTCACTCCCTATGCTTAAATCTGGACTCTGCATAGTGGTCTAAGTGATGACTGGTCTAAGTGATGACTGGGGCTTCATAGGTTGGATCATGAGAAAGAAGCCTTGTAGCTTCCACCCAGACCTCTTGGAATACTTGTTATTCAAGACCTGAGTATCTTATAAGAAATTCAGCTATTCTGAGGCCAGCCTACTAGAAATACCACATGAAGAGGTCCTGGTGGGCCAGCAGGTGGCATGGTGATTAAGGCACTGGATTCCCACATGGCTAACCATAGTTCAAGTCCAAGACCTGCTTGAAAATCACGCCAGGCACATACATGTGCATGCATGCCCAAAATCCCAAGAGGAGAATGGAAGAGAAGGATTGTGGCATGGCCATCCCACCTCAGGGGTGATTTCTCACTCTTCCTGTCTCTCTCAATCAAGTGCATACACCCTATGGCAAAAAGCAATTAAAATAAAAATTTTAAAAATTAAAAATAAGATGTCCTGATGTTATAAGAAGTGAGAGATACTTGACCCACCCTCTGCCATTCCAGGCCCAATTACTGGAATGATCTCAGCTGAGTCACCAGATGTCATGATCGAAGATAAGATGTCTTTGTTGAATTTTGACAAATTTGTAGATTCATGAGCAAAGCAAACTGTTTGAGGTGACCTGTTATGCAGCACAAAATAACCAGAATGATTAGAGGTAACTTTCTGAGGTGAAAGTTATCTTTCAGTCCAAGCTGAAGACAAGAATGGGAATGGGAATGGCCACGATGATACGGGGAACTGAAGATGAAAGTGAAACCCACTGGTTCAAGAGGGCCATGCTAGGAAAGGCACCCTCACTTGTGATACAGAGGGAACTGAATCAGGAAGGTGAGACGAAGAGAAATGGGTCCAAATTTGCAAACTGATTAAGGACAGCATATTTGTAGACACCATAGAAACATCTATTTTCTATCCAAACACACTTACTGAGTAACCGTTCATGCAAACTGGACCCAAGGAACATGCTTGGCAACCATTTAAATTTAGAGTGTATGATGTTGTCCTAAGTGATCACTTTATAAACTTGAAATGATAAATTGCATTTCTTTAAAATGGTATTCTTAAATATAGCTGTTCTATTACTCAACTGATTCCACCACCTCCCCCTCACCTCCCATGTATTACCACATATAGTCCTGTTTCTTTCTCCTGTGATGAAAAACATTCAACAAGTGTGTCTAATGAGCATCTGCTATGTGCCAGGTTTTGTGTTAGGGGATGAACTTAGATTCGTGTTAGTCAAATAATGTCCATCTTTTGAAAATGTAACGGAGATGTTCCTCAGGCACTTAATATAGGCCAGGCCCTGTACTAGGTATGCACTTTACAAGCCAGGCTTCATTTAAACAACAATCCGGAGTGCTACTATTTCAGCTGAGGTTCAGTAAAAGAAACAAAGCATTGTAAATACAGAAAGAAATCTATTTCTGAGATTTGATCTTATACAGTCATGGAAACTGGTTATCTTCACCTCTGATGCTGGAGTGCAACACCCTTAGAGACAGCATTCAGGAGGTGGATATAAAGTGGGGAAGAAACAAGACTAAGCTGGAACTCACGAGAATAGACTTGAACGTGTGTCTGTTTGGATTTTGTTTTTCTTTTTCTTTTTTTCTGATCTTGGCTTTGTGAGTGTCCTGAAGAAGCAAGGGTCTTCTTCCCAGAACTAAACAGGTATACTTGGTGATAGAGTCCAAGATACCAAAGAAGGATCCAGGAGAGGGTACAGTTGTTGCAGGCCTGGTCCTGCCTCCCACCAACCAGCAGACGATCAACCACATGAGTGAGCTACCAAGTGGCTGTTGCTGCATTTGCACGTTGCAAATCTGGCATTGCTTGTGTGGTCCAGCCACTCTGACTAAAAACATTCAGGGAAGAGAATACTGAGAAATGCAGTTCTGTCTCACCAAACTGACACATTATGAAGCCACCACAGATGCTATTAAATAGCAGTAATGAGTGCATACTATCATCAACCAAATTTTAACAAAGGCAGAGACTGAAGCTTGGATCTGACAGACTTTAATGCCAAAGCCTGTGCTTTGAGTCATCAAGAAGCAGCATTCTTTGCTTCTACTTCAGAAAATTTCAAAATGGGGACCAGCAGTTAGCATAATGGCTATGTCACTGGACTCCCATGTAGTCAACTGCAGTTTGAGTCCCAGACCCAGTGGCTTAAACTCATGCCAGGTGTGTGTGCGTGCGTGCCCAAGATCCCGAGAGGAGAATTGCAGTGTGGCTATCCCCTCTGTGGGGTGATTTCTCACTTTCTGTCTCTCTGTCTCTCTGTGTCTTTCTGGCGAGCACACGTGCCCTATAGCAAAAACCTCTCCAAAAAAAGAAAAAGAAAATTTCAAAATGGTGGTAGACCATGAAACACCTTGATCTTCTCAGTCAACAGCTAGGCCCATGCATGACCAGTGTCATGTGTCAGCAACTATGGATCAAGGACTCAAGGTCTACAAGCTTTTCAGAGCCCTAAAAGAGAGGCAAAGGCCTGACAATGACAATATATAGCCACAAAATAAAAAAAGAAAAGAAAAAAACATTTAAACAAAATTTTAAAGTATGCAATTATACATTTATAATATCTGACTCAACTATAATTTACTATATAATATTTTTAATGAATTCTGTATCACACAAGATTTTGATAGGTTGGTGTATTCGATATAATGAAATAGCAGCTCCAAAACCAAGAATGCTTAGGGCTAACAATTGTCTTCTAGACAGAGGGAATTTGAGGGAGGCCTGATATTCTTAAAACTCACTTTAGAGACCGCATCTGGGGCAGATCTTGCAGTCCCATTGTCTTTCACAATAGAGAATCGCAGATGTGGAGAGAAAAGGGAAAACACTACCTGATGTTCGCTGGGGATATATATAAAATTAAGTGAAAATGGACAGCTTTGGTCTTGGCACACTGCCCACCTTGCTGATGTGTCAGGAGCATTTTAAACGTATCACTGCAGGTGGTGAATGAGAACAGAAACCAGAAATGTACAGATTAAATTTAGCAGCAGATTGAATTGCGCTCACCAAGATGCTTTCCTCTCTGCCTATTCCCTTCCTCCTCCCAGCTCAGGCTGCAGGACACCTAATCACAGATGGCAGCCTTCTAGCGAATTCAATTAGCCAGAGAGCGCCTTGCGTGGGTTAATGGATAAGAGAAATAGAAACCGACAGAACTTCACAGAAATGGTCACAAGCAGTGTGGGAAGGATTCAGCGCTGGACCCGACATCATTCATCCTTCTCTGAAGGCCAGATATCCTCACAGGCATGGCAGCTGCACATGCCAGCTAGGAGGAGGGGGAATCAGTAAGCTCTGGGATGGAACCAGATTCTCTTTTGGGTTCCTGTCTCTGCAGAACTTCAGAAGAATATAAAAGCACTCGAGTTCTGGTCAATGTGGATTTAAAGCTTTTGCTCTGAATATGTGAAATACTCACATATTTGTGGTGGCGATGGCTAGCTCTCATAGAGTGAGTTTTACCACTGTCAAGCACTATGCCCAGCTAGGTTATTTGCCTTCACCACACTTGCTCTTAGGCACTATGATTAACTACACACATGTGACCTGGGACGGTCATGCTAGCACCACTACCACATCCTCAACACAGAGGCACCCCCTTGAATTTAAGCTGTTGCATCAAGGAGGAGCTTGGTACCTCCCGTCTTCCCTTTCAGATGCCCACATCCTCCTCCTCCTCCTCCTCCTCCTCCTCATTATTATTAGTAGTAGTATTGGAGAGGTTTTTGCTATAGGGCGTGTACGCTCACCAGAAAGACAGAGACAGACAGAGAGACAGAAACTGAGAAATCATCCCCCAGGGGGGATGGCCACACTGCAATCCCTTCTCCTCCATTCTCCTCTCAGGATCTTAGGCATGCACGCACAAGCGCTCAGTTTGAGTTTAAGCCACCAGGTCCAGGTCTTGAACCACAGTCAACTACATGGGAGTCCAGCGACATAGCCTTTATACCAACTGCTGGTCCCTCAGACACCCACATTCTAAGGAGCAAAAATATATGCCTATTTGGCCTGTGTCTGGGGCATGCCTGTCTCTCTAACCTCTAAAATGATGTGTCTCTTTAGATCCCAGACAGGGCTCATTTATTAATATCAAAATTAATTCAGTTGAAACATATTGAGTAGTATTAAGATTCTGGTCTCTGGAATTATTATTAGTAGTAGTATTGGAGAGGTTTTTGCTATAGGGCGTGTACGCTCACCAGAAAGACAGAGACAGACAGAGAGACAGAAACTGAGAAATCATCCCCCAGGGGGGATGGCCACACTGCAATCCCTTCTCCTCCATTCTCCTCTCAGGATCTTAGGCATGCACGCACAAGCGCTCAGTTTGAGTTTAAGCCACCAGGTCCAGGTCTTGAACCACAGTCAACTACATGGGAGTCCAGCGACATAGCCTTTATACCAACTGCTGGTCCCTCAGACACCCACATTCTAAGGAGCAAAAATATATGCCTATTTGGCCTGTGTCTGGGGCATGCCTGTCTCTCTAACCTCTAAAATGATGTGTCTCTTTAGATCCCAGACAGGGCTCATTTATTAATATCAAAATTAATTCAGTTGAAACATATTGAGTAGTATTAAGATTCTGGTCTCTGGAGTTATCCAACCTGAGTTTGAATCTCTGCCTTATCATTTACACTCTTACAGATATGGACTTTGGCATGTACTTAAAATCTCTGAAACCCTGTTTTCTCATCTTCCTGGACATTCTTAATAGCATCCCCTACCTCGTAAGATGTTGTGAGGAATAACACATTATGTAAAGTGCTTGGTATATACATAATTAATATTAGCAAGTTTAATTGTAACTAGGTGCCAATAAACGTAATGGGCAATGAATAAGACATTATTCCCAACCCTTAGTAGTATATAGTTGAATGAAGGAAGCAGGTGTGAAAATTATAACCACACTATAATAGAATGATTACGGGAAAAGAAGCCCAGATATGTAGTGGTTCCCAATCTTCTGTCTCTAAACTCCTAAGGAATAAGACAAACTTTCATTAGAAGTATAGCTCACTGCAGGGGAGGCGTAAGTGGTCCCTACCATGATACCTATGCCCTATTTCCCATTTTATAACCAGCTCAAATGACCCAAGTGACTCTGATGACATGATACAGGAGATTAAAGCCCATGGCTTCATTCAAAAAATGTCTGTTAAATACAAATGTCTAAGACCTTGAGTTAGGCAATGCATAGTGTTTGCAATCTGGCCAAAAAAGACAATGCTGAACAAAAAAATTTCAAGTGTATTGAACACCAAAATGTAGAAATGTTGGTACCAATAAGTTGAAAGCTTCCTGAAGAATATGAGACCAAGGGAGACTAAGAATTAGTTCAGAGAAGGTAGTGAGGAATCATGAAATTATGATCATCAAAATAAGAAGACTTCATCCAATATTCTAATCCCTACTGTCCTTAAAATGATGACAGTAGGCAGGTTCAAACCTCTTAAGATGCAGATTGAGGACAGGATTCCAGCTCATTCTTAATAGTTTAATAAGAATTAAGCTAAAATAAAAAATTCTAAAGAATCTTATTTTAGTAGGTAGCCTTTAATAAGGATAAGGAAAATGAGAGATCTGTATAATACGTAAAAGCTATAAATAGCTATAAGCACAGTTGGTGTAATTTGGATTATTAATAAGAATAAAAAGCATACACACAGGTAGACATACTCTATCTTGGATCTTTTTCCCCTCTGGCCTTAGAATTTCTCCTATGGTTAGCAATTAACACTTATCTCATGAATTATCAAATCAGGTCACCATATATTCACTATTAATATAATGAATCAATAAACTAAAGCTGCTCCCTTGTTTTTCCTCCCACCCTGAGCCCTCTTGTCCTGAGCAGGCTACTGTAATCTAAATTCCAGTCACGTCATTCTGTTTTTACTGCCTCTTAAGAAATGCCATCTGGGGAGCAGCAGTTGTAATGGCTGTCACCGAACTTCCATGTAGTTGACTGAAGTTCGAGTCTCAGACCCAGTGCCTTAAACTGACACCAGGTACATGTGTCTGCCTGCCTAAGATCCTGAGAGGAGAACGGAGGAGAAAGGATTGCAGCATGGCCATCCGCCCTGGGTGGTGATTTCTCGCCTTCTGTCTCTCTGTCTCTGTCTTTCTGGCGAGTGCACGCGCCCTATGACAAAAACCCTCCCCCTCAAAAAAGAAATGTCATCTGGGACAGTCACATCCTCCCTCACTCTCTGGGAGATGAATGGATCCATTGCAAGACAGGTCAGAGACAGCCTGACAGAAAGGCTCTTTCACAGTTCCTGAATTACTCTGAAAGGGAGGGAAGACGAATTGAAATATAAAAATCTACAAACAATTTTGAATTAGACAGAAGTGGGACCTGAATATACCAAGGGGCTCCTACCCTTGATTTCATGGGGATAGGATGACATGTAGTCGAGGAAAAGGACAGCACCTCCCCGTCTATGCAGACTGGCATTTAGGAAGATCAAGACCATAAGCAGGTATTAGAGCCACTCAACAGAAGCAATCAATGCAGACACCATTTAGAATCAGACAGACCTAAATTTAAAACCCAATTGTTTTCTTTTTTTTTTTTTTTTTTTTTTTTTGGAGAGGTTTTTGCTATAGGACACGTGAGCTTGCCAGAAAGACAGAGAGAGACAGAGACAGAAAGTGAGAAATCACCCCCCCCAGGGGGGATGACAGGCCGCAATCCCTTCTCCTTCATTCTCCTCTCGGGATCTTGGGCATGCATGCACATGCGCCCAGCGTGAGTTTAAGCCACTGGGTCCAGGACTCAAACCGCAGTCAACTACATGGGAGTCCAGCGACCTAGCCGTTATGCTAACTGCTGGTCAAAACTCAATTTTGTCACTTAGCTGTGTATCCTTGTTCAGGTCATTTAGCCTTTCTGAGTCTGAGTTTTATATCCAAAAAAGAAGAGGCAAGCAATATCTACCTCACAAAGGAGTGGTAAGGATCATATAGTATTCATTTAAGCCAAATGAGTCCTGAATCAAAAAGCCCAACTCAAATAATTTTAGGCAAAAAGTAGATAGCACCTAATGAAAAAGTGCAGGGGAAAAACAAGAATAAGAATAACATAAGTCAAGACTGTTTTTTCCTGTGTTGACTCCATTCTCACAGACTGCTTTCTCTATGTAGCATCGAGAAGGGAGGAAAAGAAATGGCCACTCACTAATAATTTCTTAACCCAGAGATAGAGCGTCTCTCACCTCATGGCCTCTGCATATAAGACTCCTGATGACTCTGACTGGTCCAGCTTGGGTTCTGTGCTCATTCTAGTGGCAGCCACTGTGGTCACTAGTATAGGGTGCTAGAATCTGGTAAACCAAGTCTCAGCAAAATCATCTTTAAAAATTTAAAGAATAAAGGGCTAGCCTTGTAGCACAAAGGTTGAGTACTGCGCACAAGGGTCAGATCCCACTTGGTTGATTGTGGTTCAAATCCCAGCCCCAAACTTGAAAACATGTCAGGTGCATGGGTATGCAAGGCCAGAATCCTGACAGGATGGATGAATAGAGGGAAAAGGATTGTGGTGCGATCATACCCCATCAGGGAGGGTGCTTTCTCCCTTTTCTTTATTTCTCTCTCTGGTGAGTGCATGTGCCCTCTGGTAACTAAAAGGAAGAAAAAGAGAAATGAAGGAGGGAAAAAAAGTGGAATTATCGTCATATTGAGATATGAGGAAATATAGTACAAAGAAACAATATTCCCTTTGACACTGCAAATGCCCAGTAAGTGTGAAGACATTAACCTGAATGTTGGATATGCACTGTCAAATAATCATCATTCAGTAACTAGACAAACTGGGTAGATATCTTTTGTTTTATGCCATTCTTTCATGCATGTGTTTATCATTTAACTTATTTACTCAGTGAACATTTATTCAGAACTTTTTATCTGCCAGACACTATTAAACATTTTATATGCATTATATCATTTAGTCTTTTTTAAAAAATGGCTTTAGACTGTCTTGTGTTAACTTTGTTTATTTTAATTTGACCAGAGTAAGAGAGAAAGAAAGAGAAAGAGAGAAAGCAAGATGCCAGGTCCAGGACTTGAACTGCAGTCAGTCATGTGGGAGTCTAGCACCCTTAATCACCACACCACTTGCCAGTCCCTTCATTTAGTCTTTATAATAACCCGATAAGGATACTATTACTACCATTGCAAGGTAAGCAAACTGAGGATCAGAGAGGTTCAATTCATTCTCTGGTATTTAACAGAAGTGGATTCGAACACAGGTCAAGTCCAATTACATGCTCCTAACCACTGTACTATTACTTGGTAAAGCATATGGAAAATAAATGATTAATTCCATCCAAGGAAAGTCTTTACAGTAGAGAGGTGACATTTGAACTTAGTCTTAAAGGATAAGTTAGAATTTGCCCACCAGGGATTAGGGTGAAGGGTATTTGAGACAGAGAAAAAAAAAAATGATGTGCAAAAACAGTGCAACAATGCTGCTGTTCAATGTCTCAAGTCAAAACCAGTGAATCCTACCAGCTCAAACTACTGGAAGGAATAGTTCGAATTACTGAAAGACCTAAACTATATCATTTATAAGAAGGCAAGTATCATTTTATTATATTTAGCATGGTTATAAACACACTAAATTTCTAGAAAAAAAAAAAAAAAAAAAAAAAAGACAAATGTTGCTAAGAGATCCTCCCGTTCCCGTTTAGTTTTAGTTTTAAAGCAAACTACTTCTGGCCGCACAAATATCAGAGGATAGACCCCAGCCAATCCTGAGCCACCTTATTGGGCATGGCTCCACCCTTTCTCTCTGAATCCCCCCAACCACCTTTCCCAGTGTAATTATTAGAAAGTTGCTACATTTGTTAAGATGTGGATAAAGCTATCATCCATTTAGGGGAATATAAATTAAGTTTTATTTTGATAATGAATTTTTAAATCAAAAGTTACTATAATTGGACCAGCAGTTAGCATAATGGCTATGTCGCTGGACTCCCATGTAGTCGACCACGGTTCGCATCCCGGACCTGGTGGCTTAAAACTCACACCAGGCGCATGTGCGTGCGTGCCCAAGATCCCGAAAGGAGAATGGAGGAGAAGGGATTACGGCGTGACCATTCCCCCTGGGGGGTGATTTCTCACTTTCTGTCTCTATGTCTCTCTCTGTCTGTCTGGCGAGTGCACGCACCCTATAGCAAAAACCTCTCAAAAAAAAAAAAAAAAAAAGGTTACTATAATTGACTGAAAAAAAAATCATAGAAAAGGTTTAAAGATGATGAAAGTAGAAAATAAGACTGTAGTTCCTCTTTCTCATGAGAGATTGCTTTTCCTTCATACCTCAGTAAATAGAACTGCTATATATCCAGCTGATCAAGTAGGGAATTGAGTCAACATCCTATTCCTCACTTCCATCATTCCTCACCCCTAGCCCTTTATATAGGACCTAAGTTCCATGATTTCTGTCTCCTCTATATCTTCAACCCCATCCCTTTTCACCATTCCCTTTATCAATGCATCAATTCAGGGCTCTTCACCTTTCTCCTATCTGCCACTGTTCTTACTGCCTGCCTACCCATTCTCTGAAAGGAGTTCTTTGATACTCAGTCTACCATCTCATATCACAGCAAGAGAGTGATGGGTCCAAGCAAGGCCAACCAGAGTCCTCCCATACATCTGTGACACACATGCTGAGAAATCAAACACCTTCTCACATCTTCTGCCAACAGGGAAGAAAGGCCACCTGCAGTAGGGAAGGTTAAGGCTGACATTCAAGAAGAGCCAATAAGCAGAGATGATCAGTGGAGAGCCTTGGCAATGTCAGACTTTTGATTCTCTTTCCTGAGCTGATTTTTCAGTCACCCCTGTGTCTTTATCAACCATGGAAGCCAGTAATTACTATAGTGCTTTGAATAAGCAAACACTGATTGTGTTCATCCCTTGATCTTCACTGACTCCTCATTATCTTGTGAGTGAAACTCAAACTTGTGAGCCTGGCAAATTTGGTCCTTGACAGCATGCCTTCAGTCTCCCATCCCTGCCTCATCTCACCACACTTGATTTTCTCCAAATACCTAATAAGCATTTATTGAATAAATAAAACAATGAATGGATGTTAGAGACAAGAACTAACAGGATCAAGAAGAGGAAAGACAGAAACAAAGAGCAGTGGTGAAGAGGCATGGACTCCAGAATCACACAAGAGCTCCAGTTTCGACGGCTGGCTTGCTAGATATGTGACTAGGGCAAACAGCCTTCCTGTAGTTCAGCCTTTTTATTAGTAAAATGGTAAAACAATAATAAAACCTATCACCTATGCATTAATGAGAGGACTTGACACTAGACCTGACATGTAGCATGAACAAATGTTAACCTTGTGGGTTTGATTAAGCTGCTGGGTGAAAAGGTAGTTCTACATGGCCCTGAGGTTCCTCACCAGGTACTGTAAGTGGGAGAAGTCATTATGCCTGAAACATAAGGAGGGTGTTGGAGTGAAAAGGACCTAAGGAGGCATGGTCCTTCAGGGGCAGAGGTAGCCTGGGACAAGGGTGCAAGAGCCAGCATTCAAGTCAGCCTGCCTAAAGGTCACCATCCTTCACTCACCAGCGACTTGATCTTAGGCAAATTACTCGTGTTCCTTGTGCTCCAGTGTTCTCACCTTTAAAATGGGAATAACCAAGTAGCTACCTCCTAGGGTTACTGTGCGGCTCAAATAAGTTAGTTTACATAAACCACCAAGATCAATTCTTGGCCCATAGCAAGTGCTATGTAAATATAACCATTATACTAATGGCAGTGTAGTGTACTGGTTAAGGGCACAGTTGTTGGTGCCAGAGGACCTGGACTGATTTTTGGCTGCCATTAGGTTAGCAGGGTGACCTTAGGAAAGTTCCTTCAAACTCCATGTCTTCATTCTCTTCCAAAATTACAGTGACTGGGACCAGCAGTTAGTGTAATGGCTATGTCGCTGGACTCCCATGTAGTCAACCGTGGTTGGAGTACCAGACCCGGTGGCTTAAAATCCATGCTGGGCGCGTGTGTGTGCGTGCCCAAGATTCCAAGACGAGAATGGAGAAGGGATTGATTTCTCGTTCTCTGTCTCTCTGTCTCTCTGTCTGGCGAGCGTATCTGCCCTATAGCAAAAAAAAAAAAAAAAAACTCTCCAAAATTACAGTGACCTCAACTCAGTCTGAAAACACAAAGGCTTTGGCAGACTCACTTCCAAAGGTTTTCTGCCCGCCACCCGGAACCTCCGGCTCCCCTTCCTCTCCCCCAACACTGAGAGAAGTACCAGACAGACTCAGTGCTCCTGACGAACCCCCAGCCTCATAGGCCACGCAAGAGAGCAAGAGACTAGGCTGCCATCCAACTCCTTCCTCCTCAAAAACGGCCCACCAGCTTGTCAGGGCTCACCACCAGCACTCCCAGGAGGGCTGGGGCTGGGGCAGGCCCGCTGTCACACCCTCTCACCAGTAGCAGCTGCTGTAGACACAGGGATCCAATGGGGCGCTGGCCGGCTGTCAGTATTGGCTGCACAGCCCGTGGACGCTTGGGTCAGGGCCAGGGCGCGGCCTGAGGTGGCCCGACTAGACCAGGGGAAGGAAGCAGCCTTGCGCCTCCGGACACTGGGGGTGGTTTCCAGACCGAGTGGGAGGAGCCTGAGGCAGCTGGGGCAGTCCTGGGTGAAGCCAGAAATGGAAGGGGCGGGGCGGGGCGGGGCGGGGGCGGGGGCGGGGGGTGAACAAGGCAAGAGGTGCAAGTTCCCAGCTCAAAGCCTACCTTTGCCTCATTAGAGTTGGAAGCTACGTTTCTTGTTGTTTTAAGAATTACTTGTTTAATTTTTATTGTTATTATTTTTTTATTTGCTATAGGGCATATGCACTCACAAGAGAGAAAGAATAAGTGGGAAATGAAGCCACAGGGACTGGAGCCACCCTGAGCCATGTGAGAGTCCAACAACTTAACTTTCCCACCGCTTGATGGACCCCTAGTTCCTTTTTTTTTTTTTTTTTTTTTTTTTGGGTTTGGCTTTGTGTGTGGTTCTTGCTTTGTGTACTCACTGGGGAGAGAGAGAGAGACAGGGACAGTAAAAGGGAAAGTGAGAAGTCACTCCTCCCAGCCCCATCCCACTGCATGCTGCAATCCCTTCTCCATTCTCCTCCCAGGATCTCGGCCGGGCAGGCACACATGTGCATAGTGTGTTTCAAGCCACCAGGTCTGGGACTTGAACTGTGATCCACTACATGGGGATGCAGCAAAGTAACCACCACACCACTTGCTGGTCCCTGAAAGCTAAATTCCTACTGAACTGTTTAAGTGTTGCTGGTATTGCTTTTGTTGTGTTAGACCTCTACCCTGCACATAACCAGGCTTTTATCTGCTTAGCTAAATTGTATCAATCCTTAAGAAAACATCTAACTGAACCTTCTTCTCTGTATAACCTTATCTTCTAAACTGGACTGTAATAAAATAAGCATATTGTTTTATAAATTTCTGTTTACTAGCTTCTCCTACTCCATGAGAGCAGAAAAGGACTGTCTTCTTCCCTGTGACTACCACAGTGCCCGAAACACACAGGAAATAGAATGTCTGCTGAATGAGTAGGTGAATGGATATACCAAGACACTTCAGTTTGGGTCTCTTGGAAATTATATTCTACAATCTTGTTTTATAAAATCCCAGAACCTGTGCAAAGCAGGAAT
>NW_006159609.1:1385004-1395555 GCF_000334495.1 Tupaia belangeri chinensis
CCATATCATTGAGGACTATAATGCATACATATTCAACTCACAGGTTAAATTTTCTTGTGCTTGAGCTGATTCTCTTAAAAAGTTTAATATTAGCTTTTAATTACATCCTGCCATCCAACTAGTACCTTAATAAATGCAAGGGAAGAAACCCCTCTGCATATTAACAGAGGCGAATTCAACTCAATAATTCCTTTTAATTAAGCATTTTTGTGCTCCAATAGTCAAACTGCTAGAGGAGATGTCATTTCTATACACTTGTCAATTGGAGAATGCTGAGCAGTTACTTGAATATTTTTTAAGGGCTTCCTGTTTCAAGGAGGGCTTTCAAATTGTTCCAAAATCCAGAGGTTGCCTGACACCTTCCCGAAGGTTTTCTGCATTCTCTCATTTTCTCTCCCAAAAGGGATGGTCATGGGAGCTGGAAAACTTTTCCACCTTGCTCCTCTCACGTCCATGTACTATATACTGCCTCACTCCAGTTTATGTGCTGTCCTTGCAAAGCTCATGCCAGAAGAGACTTCCTCTATGAAGTCTGCCCAGACTTATCAGGCATTGATTCAGATTTGCCAAAACAGTCTCACAGTGGTGCCTTACTGCATTACTTTCTTGGATAATTTAATCTAGCTCATAACTTCAGTGAAATTATTGGACCCTGTCCATTCACGCCCTTTAACTATAGGATAAAAGTCCCTGTATTTGGGATCAGGGAAATGTATTTAAGAACAGTAGGCTTGCTGAATAGTTGTACAAATTTCATCTTTCTGGGTCTTATTTTCTGTATCTGAGGAATGGAGACAATATTGCCTACTTCACAGGATGTAGAAAAGATTCAATGGTCTAACACATGGAAAATGCAATCACTGTTCAAATCACTATTTCTATGTGAGGAAGAAATAAACCATCTGATAGTTATACTAAGGAGAATGCCTGATAGACACATTTGATTCTCCATGGACCAGATGCCTTTCTCAGTGATTCTCAACCAGACTGTGCATCGGTATCAATGAATAACAGTTTTTGAAAATACAAATTCTGGATGCTGCTGAATCACAATCTCCCAAGATGAGATTTGTCATATATTAGCCACTCAGTCATTGATACTGATAAGCAGCCAGTGTTGAGGACCTCCGAATAATTGAACAGAAGCACCTCTTCAGTCGACCAGATGACCAGACAGAGGGAGCTTCCAGAGCATGAATTCTAGCCCAGAATAATGGAGAAAGAGGCTAGAAAGAGGAGGAGGCACTCTCCAGACTGCAGGCAGCAAGCAAGGCAACTTAGCCAGATACATCAGAAGAAAGAAAAAAAAAATCCTTGCCTTTCTGTCATTCTGGTTGAAAGCAATCACTCCAGCTGGGACATGATCGAAAAGACAAATGTGTTCCGTGCACACACCAAATAGCTGGCTCTGTTTAGACCTGCAGCTTCCACTTGGAAAGGGGCAATAAGGTAAGGAGGTGAGTGTCTGACATAGCCTTGCATGCTTCTACTGTCAGAGTGCTATTATGGCGCACTGAGTGCTAAGCCTCTTCCACACCAACTCTGACTCTCACAACAGCCCCATAAAGTAAGCATTGGTATCTCCATCCATGAAGGAGCAAGCTGAGGCATACAGTGCCTGAAATACCTTGCTCATGTGTAACAACACTGGATTTGACTGGAGATCTTCCTGACTCTGCACACTGGCCTAAGAGTTTGGGGATAGTATGGCATTTTCAATTCTATCAGCTTCCCTCTGCTTGTCAAAAATAACAGAAACTCTACTAATGTGAAGACTGAGATAGGAGTTTGAGAAGGACACATAGTCATCAATAAGTGGCAGCTAGTATTACTGTTTACTATTGCCAAAAGGCCCCTCTGAAATTGTACCATGAGGGGGCTGTTGTCTGAAAAGACCTTTTCAGAGAAAATTGAAAGCAAAATTTACCAAAGATGCTGGCCTGGTTACTTATTTTTTGATTGATTATTATGGATAACACACTTTATTGTTCCTTTCTTTGGCTTCTGTTTCTCAGGATTTCTTTTAGTAACTCTTGAAAAAGTATGAAAAGATGTGTCTCTAAACAGAGAGGATTAAGTTATGTAAAGTTGAAAAGATAATGTAATAAGATGACACATATCTGAAAAAAGCAGTTTCCCAATTGAAACACAGCTCTTGACACTTGCTCATGCTGTTGCAGGCACACAAGCCAGGCTGCAGCCCCCTGCCTGCAGAATCCTCATTCCTAGGAAAACCCTTATTACACCCTGCTTCCTGCTAAATGTCTGAGCAGCTATTGCACACCTTCTTCGTAAATACTTTTTATTGTTTTTAATTGGCATATAGTACTTGTACAGATGTATGGGGTACAGTGTAACCTTTCAATGCATAAATACAAGGTGTAATCATTAAATCAGGGTAATAAATATACTCATTGCTGCTAACATTTATCACTGCTTTGTATTGTAAACATTCAGGATCCTTTCTTCTAGCTGTTTTGAAATGCACATTAAATGGTTAACAACTATAGTTAATCTACTGTGTTGGAGTACTCTAGAGCTCATTCTTCTTATGTAGATCAATTCTAAGTCTATTAACCAAGTTCTTCCTATCCTCCCTTCTCCTTTTCTGTTCCCAGATTCTGGTATTCCCCTATTTCACTCTCCACTCCCATGCAATCGAATCTTTTAGCTTCCACAAATGAGTGAGAACATGTGGTATTTGTCTTTCATTGCATGGTTTATTTAACTTAGCATTATTTTCCCCCAGGCTTATCCATGTTGCCCCAAATGGCAGGGCTTTATCTTTTTTATGGCTGAATAATATTCCAGCACTCTCGTTTTCCTTCTCCTTTTGTTTTCCTTCTGTTCTTGCACCAGGCAATGCTGTAGTACTTCATGGATTGAGGACCCAGTATTCCTTGTAAGACAGAGAACAACTTTCACACTAGCTAGTCCCTAAAGAAGGCAAGAACTCCTTTGGTTTGCCCTGTACTATGCAATTCCCCGTGCATAGTGTGAATACTGCATGCATTCATAAACTGAAGAGGTAAACAAATGTTGGTCCTATTGTTACAGTGTGTAAGAGTCTGCCCCAGGCCATACTTGAAATAAATGACAGAACTGAGATTGGCACTGAGACTCTGGCTGTGAAGGCCACTGCCTTAGTCAATATGCTTGCTGCTCTTTGAGAAGAGAGTTTAGTAAACATAAATTTCAGATTTGGAAAACACACACACACACACACATGGATATTTATGGAATCAAATGGACTTCTACTGAGGATGAATATGAGACACAGAGAAAATCCAGACTACATCTACAATTCTGATGGTGACAAGAACTCAATGAGTTGAAACTCCAGTCTTGTCACTTGAGAGCTGTGTAGCCTTGGGAATTCCCTGAGCTTCTCTGAGCAACAAACAGTGGTTTAAATAGATGTCTTCTTGAGAATCCTGGAAGTGAATCATGTCCTGTAAATCTGTTCCCAGACTTAGAGATATTGTATATAAATATCTCACAAGAGTAGCACAAAGTATGTGCTCAGTAAATGGTAAATTTGATTTTTTTAAGATTCTGTTTCATTCTTCTGTCTTTGCATATGCTTTCCTATCTCCTCATATGCCTTGCAAATGTACACTCATCCTTTAAGCCAGCAGCTGGAGGCCCAGACCCTCTGTGAAAACATTTCTGTCCTTCTCTCCTGCTCGATTTCATGCCATTGGTGCTATTACAGCACCTAGAGATAAAAGCAGGGTACAGTGAGAAATGGGGCACATAGCTCTGGGGACAGGCCCTGCTCCAAAATATAAAGAAAGACAAAGGAGATGGTAGAATAAATGTACGAGTATTCATTCAACACTTATTGAGTATCCACCATGTGCCAGGCACTATATCCATGGAAACCATGTAGAATACCATGTGATCCCTGCCCTGGAACAGTTAAATGCTGGTGGAGTAGAAAGGCAGGAAGCCACCAATTAACATTCACAGTCATAAGTGTAAAACTGTATTGCAGGTCAGGAAAGACTGCCCCAGAACTCATGTGCTGCACTTAGAAGACATAAGAAAGAGTTCAGCATGAAAAGGAAGGTGGGAAGTGCAATTCAAGCAATTCAAGTTGGGAAGCAAAATGATGTGTTTGGGAAACTGCAAGTCAATCAGATTGATTCTGACCAAGTGTGGGTGTGGTCAGCTGGGCACCTGGGCCTTTAGCCTAAAGATGCAGGAGTTCTAACAGGAGACTAACAGGGTGAGATTTTCTTTCTAGATAAGTACCAAATTCCTTTTATCATCCTGGATCATTCTATTCTTTCCCACACATTCATTAAGATTCTCCCAACATTTGCTGAGAGATTTCTCTTACTTCCAGCCTCTCAGATGTTAGTGGGGACCCAGTCTTGCCTAATAAAGATTAATGTAGTATAACCCTATGGCTCCAATTACATGGAGAAATGTGATAAATGCTGATAAGAGCTGTGAAAGATTGTTTTTTTAACTGATAGAAGGAAATACCTAGACGCTTTCCAGGACATATTGTGCTGTCAGAAAAGTCATGATGCAATGGTGCATAGAAAAAATATGTCCTGACTTTTATGGCAACCCAATATTTTATCCTCCTGTATTATCATCAGAAAGAGAAATCCTGGTCCCCATTATATAGACCCTTTCTACCACTGCTTCAGTGAATGGTCTGCAATCAGTCAAGGAGATGGTGCTTGAATTCTGGGTGGCCCATCTCTTGGTCTCCTCCCTACATGAATAAGAAAGATTTGAGAAGAAGGTACAAAGTTCCCCTATGCCTGCTTTTTCCATATATCCATCACCTCCCCTACTATCAGCATCCCACATCAGAGTGGTACATGTGTTGCAATACGCAAACCTACATAAACAAGTCATTATCATACAAAGTACATAACTGCATTAGGATTCACTCTTGTTATTTAGGCTTTCTAGGTTTTGACAAATGTATAGTATTATACAGGAGAGTTTCACTGCCTTAAACTGTAGCAACCACAGATCTTTTCACTATCTCCTTAGTTTTGCCTTTTCCAGAATGTCGTGTAGCTAAAATTATATACTGGATTGTCAGAAAAGTCACAATGCATTTTTATAACCCAATAGTATGTAAGCCTTTTCAGATTGCCTTCTTTCACCTAGTAATATACATATGTTGCCTTCCTGTCTTTGCATGACTCGACAGTCTATTTCTTTAATGCTGAATAATATTCCATTGTCTGGCTATACCATGATTTATTTATGTCATTTACCTCCTAAAGGATACATTGGTTGCTTTCAATTTTTTTTTGTAAACGTGGTTTTGTTTGTTTGTTTTGGTAAAGAATTATTTTATATAACTTTATTTATTTTAACTTGACCAGAGAGAGAGAGACAGAGATAGAAAGTGAGAAAGCAAGGTACCAAGCCTGGAACTTGAACCATGGTCAGCCATGTGGGAGCCCAGTGCCCTTAACCACCACACCACCTGCTGGCCCCGGTTGCTTCCAATTTTTGATGATCATGTACAGAGCACCTGTAAACATCTGTGTGAAAATCTTTGTGTAGAAATAAGTTTTCAACTCATTTGGGTATTCCAAGGAGAATAATGAGAATAATTTCTGGATCATATGGTAATAGTACGTTTGGTTTTATAAGAAAGTGACAATTTGTCTTCCAAAGTGGCTGTACCATTTTGCATTCTTTTTTTTTTTTTTTTTGGAGAGGTTTTGCTATAAGGCACGTGCACTCACCAGAAAGAGAGAGACAGAGAGACAGAAAGCGAGAAATCACCCCTCAGAGAGGATGGCTCCACCATAGTCCCTTCTCCTCCATTCTCCTCTCAGGATCTTGGGCACGCACGTACATGCACCCAGTGTGAGTTTAAGCCACTGGGTCCAGGACTTGAACCGTGGCCAACTACGTGGGAGTCAGCGACAAAGCCATTATGCCAACTGCTGGTCCCCAACCATTTTGCATTCTCACTAGCAACATACGTGAACTGAATCTATTAATCGAATGGGGGAAGAAACTGGCATCATAACAATATTAAGTCATCTATGAACATGGAATATCTGTCCATTTATTTAGATCTTCTTTAATTTTTTTTCAGCAGAGGTTTGTAGCTTTCCTCATGTACATACTATACCTTTTAACATTTATTTATTTATTTATTTATTTATTTGGAGAGGTTTTCGCTACAGGGAGCGTGCACTCGCCAGACAGACAGAGAGAGACAGAGAGACAGAAAGCGAGAAATCACCCCCCGGGGAGGATGGCCACGCCGCAATCCCTTCTCCATTCTCCTCTCAGAATCTTGGGCATGCACGCACACGCACCCGGCGTGAGTTTAAGCCACCGGGTCCGAGACACGAACCACAGTCGACTACGTGGGAGTCCAGCTACATAGTCATTACGCTAACTGCTGGTCCCATTCTCTTACATTTATACCTAAATATTTTGTTGCTTTGGGACCAATATAAATTAAATTATGTTTTTAATTTTTTTAATTTTTATTTATTTATTTATTTATTTATTTATTTTGGAGAGGTTTTTGCTATAGGATGTGTGTGCATGCCATAAAGACAGAGAGAAACAGAGAGACAGAAAGCAAGAAATCACCCCCCAGGTGGATGGCCATACCACAATCCCTTCTCCATTCTCCTCTCAGGATCTTGAGCATGCACAAGAATGCACCCGGCTTGAGTTTAAGCCACTGGGTACAGGACTCAAACAGCGGTCGACTATATAGGAATCCAGCAACACAGCCATTTCGCTAACTGCTAGTCCCAAAATTATGTTTTTAATTTCAAATTATAAGTGTTAATTGTTGATATTATAGGAAAACAATTTACTTTTGTACATTAATATTTTATCCTCCCCATTTTTAGAATTTTACCATGTATGTGTACACTTGCTGAAGAAAGACAGAGACAGACAGGGTAAGTGAAAAATCACACCCTCCCCCATGGGGGGATGGCCACTACAATCTCTTCTCTTCCATTCTCTTCTCAGGATTCTAGACACACACACACACACACACACACATTCACCCAGTCACTTGAACTATGGAGCAGGCCACCTGGGAATTCAGTGCCTTAATCACCATACCACCTGCTGGTCCTATCCTGCTACTTTAAAATCATTATTAGTTCCGTAAGATTTTTACTGATTCTTCAGGGTTTTCTGCAGAGATAATTATGTCATCTACAAACAAAAGTTTTATTTCTCTTTTGTAATCTGTATTTCTGTTATTCCCTTTTCTTATAGCACTAGCTAGGACTTCTAGGTACAACAGTGAGAACAACTACTCCATGCTCAGGAATCAGGAAAGGTGTCTTAGGACCACCCTACTTCAGCTCTAAGATGCTTCTACCTTGTATGGTACCTCATATAATGTCAACAAATCATACTACATGGCCTCTTTGAACTCTACCTCAATAGGTTGAAAAGTGTAGTAACCATCCTGGTTCCCCTTAGGGACTGACTATGCATTTGTGTTAAGTAGGATTTTACTACATCATGACTATCCTGCCTCAGCATCCCAAGTAGCTGGGACCATAGGCCTCCTTCACCATGCCCAGCTGTTCAGAGTGAGCCAGAAATGAAACTTGTAGCCTCAAATTGCTCAGTAGCAGCATCCAGCACATGGTACTGCTTCTGGGCCAACTTTATATGGTTACCAGTCAATATAGCACCTAGAAGTAGAAAGCTCTCTGGGATGCTACCTGGAACGCGGTGATAGTTTCTTATTTCTCTCTGTAGTGCCCTCTTTATTACATAGACCTATTTCCTCATTGCTTCCAAACTCATATTAGGTTTGTAGTCATTTACAGAGAACAACAGTTTTTCCAAGTCATCTTCAATGGGTCACAGGATTAAAATAGGCAGAGGGGCCAACAGATGATGTGGTAGTTAAGCCACTGGACACCCACATGGCCGACAACAGTTCAAGTCCTAGAAACTCACACGGGGCATGTCAATATGTGCTCAAAATCCCTAAAGGAGGGTCCAGCAGTCAGTATAATGGCTATGTCACTGGGGTCCCACGTAGTTGACTGCGGTTCAAGTCCCGGCCCCAGTGGCTTAAACTCATGCTGGGTACGTGTGCATGCGTGCCCAAGATACCAAGAGGAAAATGGAGGAGAAGGGATTGCAGTGTGGCCATCCCCCCTGGGGGGTTGATTTCTCACTTTCCCCCTCTCTCTCTGTCTCTCTCCAGTGAACAAATGCACACTAGGACCAAAAAAAAAAGAGAGAGAGAGAAAGAAACTAAAAATAAATAAAATGCTAAAAAATAAACAGCTGGGAAAAACGAGGCAACATTATGCAGATCAGCACAGAGTTGGCCCATTTCAAAAGAACAGGATGTTGTGGGTGAAAGAAAATTTCCAATTCACATTCGAATAGAGTAGCAATAGACTCCTAGAATCAGAAAATTATTTTTAGATTAGCCAAATTTCAGCACCTCAAATTGAGTCAGCTGGAACTCTATTTCAAATTCAAGATTTGCCTTTTAATGTAAAATCTGCAGGGGGTGGGGGACATTTAGTTATCAGAAGAAACAGTTCTATATTAGTATATTTTAGAGTGCTATAAAGTGACATAGTTGAAAATATCTCAGGCATCACAGTATAAAATCACTTTGATAAAATGTCCATCTTGGGATCAGCAGATGGCATAATGGTTACGTTAATAGGCTCCCACATAGTCAACCACAGTTCGAGTCCTGGACCCGGCAGCTTACACTCATGCTGGGCACATGTGCATGCGTGCCCAAAATTGAGAGGAGAATGGAGGAGAAGGAACTGTAACATCCATCCCTTCTGGGAGGTGAATTCTCACTTTCTGTCTTTGTCTCTCTCTGGTTCTCCAGCAAGCACACATGCTGTATAGCAAAAATCTCTCTTTAAAAATAAAAAAATCAATAAAATGTCCATCTTGGTTCCTAGTTTAAGATGATAGATTGAAACCATATGTTTATCATTATTCTCGTCTTCTAAACCTTTCTGAAATAATATTACACATCTCAAAAAGAATAAACCCACAAGGGCAATAAATGGGGAAAAGACAAGAACAAGAGACTCTGGTTCCAGTAAGGGATTGATGTAGCTGGCTAAAGATTCTCCATGAGCGCTTGCTAAAATATAAAAATAAAATTTCCCAGTCGGTTCCCACATATGCTAACATAATAGGAACATGTTCTTTTCTGGGCTTTCCAGTTGAATCGGTTGTCCAACCAATTTAGGAATCACTACCATACCTCATTCTTTCTAGTATATCCCACATCAAGCTATGTTTATTTTTGAATAAAATGTTCATGCTACTTTCTCATTTCTGTTAGAATCTTTTGATCTCAAAACTGTCATCAATTTTCTGTCACATCCACTGTCTACCCAGTTTCTAGCATAATACTATCATCAAAATAGACACTAAGTAAATATTTTAAGTCAATAGTCAATGTATAGGGGAAAAAAAAAACAGAAATAAATAGACATTTGACCTTCCAAACTAAAATTTGTACTGTGTCAATGACTGATTCTGATACAGGACAGTTTTATAGATGCTTACAATTTAGAGTCTACCCAAATGTTATTGCGTTAATCCAACTACCCCATGGGATGAGTAGGCAAGGCTATTGCTATCATCACTATAACATATAAATTAGCAAACCTAATTATTTAACCTATTTAGCAAACTGAATCTTTGAGATATTTAAAGACTTGCCCATATTCAGGAGAAGATCAAAACCAAATCTTCAACATCCAAAAGCTTCCTCTCATTTCTTCCTCATCTGCCATTTTTTAAAAAGATTTTTAAAGTAAAGTAACTGTGTTGTTTTCTTCATTTAGATGGAGGGTAAAAATACTGGGGGTGGAAATAAATCTCATGTAAGGAATATACTTGTCCCTGAGCTCACCAGTAATGAATTTGTGGATACCAGAGAATTATTCCAGTCAGGCCACAGGAAGATAAATGTTTGCATTTGTCAGGAAGAAAAGGATGATGATGGCAGATAAAGGCCCAAGAATCTCCAGAAGATTTTGTCATTGCCTCCTGTGACATGAGATCTGCAATGATTAATGGAAACTTTCTGCACACTGATATTTAATCTGAGTTTGGGGAGTTCAATTTAAGCATTTGAGCAATGGACAACATTTCTTATCAAAGATGAGATCTTGAATCACAGGCCCTGGTACAGAGCATGTGAATAGCACAATACGGTCACAGAAGAATGTGGACAATCACTCCTCAGTTTTTCCAAAGGCAGATTCTAGTAGGATTCTCTCTCAGGGAAAATGGAGCCAGTTTCCCAACTCTTTAAACTATTCTCACCTTGAAAGATGCTGCAACCATGGAACCATGCTGCAACCCCATGAAACTGGGGTTTTCAATTATGTGGGACCATAGGCTGGGAAAGGGATACTTTCAGGTCTCATCACTAGGTTGCTTGATTATTTTCATACAAAAGAAATGTAACACCATGTGCAAAATGTGAGTCTATTTGAGTGAAAAATAATAAATGCACATTGTTTAGCAAGCCATACCGGCTGGGCCCCTGACCATCTTTCAATC
>NW_006159609.1:1395654-1411710 GCF_000334495.1 Tupaia belangeri chinensis
GTGTTATAAAGCCATACCGGCTGGTCCCTGAACCATCTTCGATTCTTCCCTCCTACTCAGCATCAACAGAACGGAAACTATGTCAGCCAGTCCCCTTCTGTTTATTCTCATGCCATAGTCCTAGTTTTTACTTCAGGCTTTTTTTCTAAGAGAGAAGGGGAGCTCTGGGCAGGGAAGGATAGTGATTCCCATTGTAACAAACTCCTGAGTGTTTTTTCTCCTTTCAGGTCTTTCTGTTTCTTCCTCTATCTTTCCACCTCAGTCATCCTCCTACAACAGACCCAACCAAGTTGCTTCCCTGCTTAAGGCCTTTCACAAGTTCTGTTAGAGAGACAATGGGAGAATCTCAAATTGCTGAATGCCTTTTGACTCCTTTGTAGTCTGAGACCAGCCTATCTGTCCAACCTTATCTGCCATTTGCCTTCCTCTCCTTGACATTCCCTGGGCCCTCTAGGCCCTGTGTTCTGATCACCAACCCACTTGCCCACATCACACTCATCCATCCTTCAGATCTTTATTCTTAATGTATATCCCTATGACCCAGCAGTTAACTCTGCCTGGGTCAGGACTAGACTACACTTCCCAATCTCCTTTGTAACTGGGGAAGGGACATATACTGAGTATGGGTAGTACCAGTCTATGACATTTCCAAGACTGGTCCTAGAAAACCTTCCATAGATAATTCTCCATGCTCTTTCTCCCAAGCCAGTGACTGTAAAGACCAGGTTTTGGGGACCAGCAGATGGCAACACGGTTACATCAGTAGACTCCCACATAGTTGGGACCAGCAGTTAGCATAATGGCTATGTCGCTGGACTCCCCTGTAGTCGACCATGATTCAAGTTCCGGACCCGGTGGTTTAAACTCACGCCAGGCACGTGTGCGTGTGCCCAAGATCCTGAGAGGAGAATGGAGGAGAAGGGATTGTGGCGTGACCATTCACTCTGGGGGGTGATTTCTCACTTTCTGTCTCCCTGTCTCTCTGGCAAGCACACACGCCCTGTGGCAGGAACCTTTCCAAAAAAAAAAGAAAAGAAAAATAGACTACCACATAGTCGACTGCAGTCAGAGCCCCAGATCCAGTGACTTAAAATTCACTCTAGGCATATGTACATGCATGCTCGAAATCCCAAGAGAAGAATGGAGAAGAATGAAGAAGAATGGAGATTGTGCTGCAGTCATCCCTTCTAGGGGTGATTTCTTATTTTCTGTCTCTCCAGCGAGCACACACACCCTATAGCAAAAATCTCTCTTAAAAAAAAAAAAAAGACCAGATATTGGTAAACTTGAATGCATAAAAGCTTAGAAAGTTTAATCACAGTGTTTATGTTGGCTGCATTTGAGAACTGCAGATAGATAGCTCGGGCTATTTCCATTACTGGACTGTGATTCTCTATCAGCTACACCACTGAGAGATTGGACTACATGGAAAATAGTTTCAAAAGGATCACAGATCATTTGACAAACCTTTAGTGAAAAACTGCTATGTGTCAGACACTGGACTTGGTGTTGGGCAAACAAAGTTGAATACAAACACGCTCTGTCATCAAGATGCTAGAATACTATGGCAGGGGCAAAGAAATAACTAACTAAATACAGCAGAGTGGGATATGTGTTCTCATAAAAAAGTGAGAGGCAGAGAGGAGGAAGAACCCACCTCTCTCCTCCCATCTCGTGGCTCAGCCATCTTCATAGGGGTGGTGAATGGGGGGTCTGGCAGAAAGTTTTAGGGAAAGTAAGGAAGATAGGAGAGAGAAATGAGGTAGACAGAGTTTCTAAAGGGAGTCAGAAAGAACAGTAAGTATTGGAGGGCCAGTTTCATGGCAGAAGACTAATGCACTGCTTAATGGAGCCAAATCTCACAGGGCAACAGCAGTTCAAATCTCTAGCCCCAATAGCCTGAAACATGCTGGGAACATGCACAAGCACATAAGATCCAACAGGTTGGTGAACTAGAGAAAGAGGTACGGCATGACCAGGCTCTGTGGAGGTTTCTTTACCTCCCTCCTTCTCTCTTGTTTTCACATGACCTATCACAAATAAAATGAAAACAGATTTATAAAGTATTGGCTGGGCCAGCCCATAGTGGTTAAATGTATGGTTCAAATCTCAGACCTAGCAGCTTGAAAGACACCCTGGGCACATGTGTGTGCATGCCCCAAATCCTAATAGGAGGGAGAAATGGAGGAGAAGGGGTATGGTATGAGCATCCCCCCGTGGGAGGAGGGGTGCTTTCTCACACACTCACACACACACACACACACACACACACCCATACCCCATCTCTCCCTCTCCCTCTATCTCTAGCAAGTGCATGTACCCTCTGGCAAAAAAAAAAAAGGAAGAGAAAGAATATTGGCCTGGAGGTGGAAAGACATGACAAAGGAAACAGTACTTAGAGACCCAGACCAAGAGAAAGGATGGTGCATGATAGAATCTGCAAGTGCCGAAGAAGCTGAACTTAACTAGTCAGTCTTTGTGTTCTTCAACTAGTGCTCACCATTCCCTGTAAATGCACTCTGACTGGTGCTCATGCACTCACATGCCCACAGTGAGTAAGCTCCTCTCTAGTGTCAGAGATGAACAAAGCCAGCACTTGTTAAAGTCCCAAGGACAGATTTTAATGAGCAATAACTACTGCAATAGAGGAAAGAGTTCTGCATGAACTGGAGTCAACTTGTATATATACAAAGATGATTGAGCACTTAAAAGGGAGAAAGAAGGAATAGGGTGGGGACTGAGCAGAAGCTGTGTAGTGGCAGGAAATGAAAAAATTACAAAGAGTAATCAGTATAAAAATGATTAGGCCAACTGTGTCTGCTAACTGGTAATTAGCGAGGTTAGGATTCTGTCCTCCCGCAGAGACTGGGAGATGGAGACGCTATCCTTAGGTGTTAGCTGGAACAGACAGTAAACATTTGGGGCAGGCTTGAATTTTCTTAGACAGGCCATTGGAGGGGAAGGGCTAGGGTTATCACAGGGATGTGATCTTGAATAATTATTACAGAAAAGATACTAGCGTCTGTTCAAGTTTGTATAAGGTTGCAGCCTAGCCAAGAGGAGAGCTCAGAAGCTGGCTAGTTTGGTCAAGGAGAGTGTGTCTGACTCTAGTCTGTTGTTCACCATGGGTTCCCCGGTTGAGTTGTGTTATGCCAAGAATCAGTTCTGCTCCTTCCTACGTCTATTCATTCCAGTGTACATGTTATTGTAATTACATCATTTCATTAAAATTATGATCTCCCACTGTGAAAGGAAGAGAGTTAAAACTTGGCCACGTTTAAAAGATACAGGAAGAAATTACAGAACTCCAGAATGATGACAAACGAAGATGGAATGATTTATAAGTATCTTCAGGTTCTTACTCTGAAAGAGTCAACACTGGAAAGTATAGATAATGCAATGTAGGCATGGCTTGCGCAAAAATATAATATGAAACTCCAATGCAATGCATATGATCAAACAAAAAAAGACTTTCAATTTCTATCTAGGAAGAGGTGAAGGTAAGGAAACCTCAGGGTAGTGAGACCAGTAGTTAGTATAATGGCTATGTCGCTGAACTCCTATGTAGTCAACTGCGGTTCGAGTCCTGGACCCAGCGGCTTAAGCTCATGCCAGGCGTGTGTACATGTGGGCCCAAGATCCAGAGAGGAGAATGGAGGAGAAGGGATTGTGGTGTGGCCTGGGGGGTGATTTCTCACTTTTTGTCTCTGTCTTTCTGGTGAGTGCATGCGCCCTATAGCAAAAACCTCTAGGAAAAAAAAAAAATAGGAAGGAAGGAATCTAGTGGCTCAGCATTGCAGGAGCATCAGCATCACGACACCCCAGACTCATCCCTAAACAGTCTTCCCCCACCCACCTCCCCACTGACTGCATTCTTTTCCTGTGTCAGGCTTTCCTCCATATCCTTCAGTGCTGTGTTCCTACACCAAACCTGGCCTTTAGCCATTGTGAAAAGAGCTGTGGGTGTCAAGAGCACCACTGTTAATCTTCATAGCAACCCTGTGAGATGGGGTTCGTCATTCCCAAATTGAAGCTCACACTAGATATCCTGACAGATATTTCCAGCTGTGGCTATTCCATGTAACTGAGCAGCGTATGTGAGCTGCACTGGTTATCATTAAGCAACTCCTTGAATTGTAAATCTACTAAAACGGTTGATGCAGAATATGCATAGTAAACAGAAATTGTTATTATAAACATAGCTAGCATTTCTTTTTTAAAAAGTTTACTTATTTCTTCCATGAGACAAAAAGAGAGATAAATAGTACTCCCAACAGGGTCTTCATGCCACACTCTGCCCCTGACCTCAGCCAGCCAAACTATGGGCGTGTGTATACCTGGCACATACAGAGAGACCATAGGATGCAAACCCTGGACCTTCCCATACTGGTTCAGCCCTGCAGTGTTGTGTTACCTCTGTGCCACTGACTGGCCCCCAAGAAATGGCTAACATTTCTTGAGCACTTATTATGTGCTAAAGAGAAGGCTAATACTTGCATTATTTTTATTTAATTTCATAATAATCCTCAGGAAAGTGTTATAATCCTCATTTATAGATCATCAAGCTGAGGCTTTGAAAGGTTAATAACCCAGGTTTCTCTGTCTGAAAACCCAGACTCCTAGTCCCAAGTAATAACTCCTTCCCCAGCTCATCCCAGTGCCTGCCTATAGATTCTCTTAAGTCAAATTGTGATCATCCTTTACTCTTTGTTTCTTATGTCTCCAAAACTCACTCTGTATGGGAGTGTCCTGGTGGGCTATCATTAGGCCCAGCAGCTTACCAGTGGGGTAAAAAATGACTTGTCATCATCTCCCTGGCCTCCAACACCCAGGGCTTTGCCATCTGCTACCTAACAAGGGAGCCCAAGATCTCGCTCACTCTCTCTCTCTCACCTATGGTCATCTGCTTCAAATAAATCCTACTTCAAATAAATGCTGTCTATTCAGACAGCATTGCCTTTATTGGCAATCCCAGTCCCTTGGCATCTACCTGCCAACATCTAGGAGTTGCATTTACTTTGAAGCATGCCCTGTGAGGCATACCCTCTATTCTTGAGGGTTAGAGGCACATCCACAGATACCTGACAGAATCACCACCTATTAGAATGATCATGCCCTGGAGATCAAAACAGCAAAAACACGACCACAGTTCTCCCAGGGCCCCAGTCTTACCACCAGAAGGACAAGATTTAAGGCCAGGGAAGTAGAAATCATGAAATAAAGGCAGAGCTGATGACCTAAGGGATCCTTGATCACTATCAAATCCAATCCTGTTGTCTTGCAGATACGGAACCTTCTACTTTCTCATACTTACTCAACCTTATGTAACATTTACATCTCAGCTTAGACGTTGTCACTGCTTCAGAAAGCCTTCCCAGACTCTCAGGAAGTCAGAATGTGATCTCCTGAGGTGCAAACCTGTCTTCCCTTAACACTCCCTAGAATTGTTCTATGTCACTGTCTGCATGATGACCCCTTTGCCTATTTGAACTTCCACAAGGGCAAGACTGTTGGTCCTGCTCAAAGCTGTAACTCTAGCACCTAGGACAGCAGCTGGTACTTGAAAGATTGTCAATAATCACTAGTTGAATGATTGCGGAGCAATCAGGAGAGTTGGCCCAGGGTAGGTAGAGTCACTGCCTAGCTTTCCATCCAGCCTTGGGGCCCCCAACTTTCCCACACAGCCAAAGTCCTCAGAGGACCTTATGTTCACCAGAAATCACAGGGTATTCCATTCAGGCCTTTCCTGGGGTGACAATGTATCCTCCACATCTCTTTCCTTACCCTCTCCATTTCAGGCTTGCCTCAATCCATCTCTCTCATTTTAAGAAATGAATCCCCAAAGGGTTGTAATAACTAGTAACAAAAAATTACCCTCCAAGATTTCTGTGAGAACAGGAAAGCTGCAGAGATAAGAATAGGATCCTTTCCTCAATTTCAAATTATGCTTAGTTCTTCAATCTGTACTATCTTTCACAACCTTGACAGTTGTGTGGTTATTTTGTAGAACGTCCTTCAGTTCATGTTTGTCTAATTCTTCCACATGAATACATTCAGAATGCACCTTGTCTGTTGTTCAGGAATACTTCAAGAGTGATGTTTGTTCTTCTCAGTGGATCATGTCAGGAACTACACAATGTTGTCATTCCGCAACTTGTACTCATCTCTACTCAGGTCAAGATGACAGGTTTCATCTGAAGGAGCAGTTTTCAGCATACCACCATGGCTGCCCAGAACAGAGAAATCAAGAGAACCATGGGGGTCTGTTATCATTGGTGGAAAGGAGGCCAATAAGGCCTAACTTGAGTGTAGGTTACCAGAAATGTGGAACAGCTAGAGTCCATTCAATCTTCATAGAAAATCCCAAAGGCTAGATGGTCAGGAGTCCATGCCCTCTTCTCACACACTTTGCCAGGGGAAGCCAGAAGCAGAAATCCAGACTGGGTTGATGGATGATAGGTAGGAAGTAGTGACTGATTTACATACTTGATCAAGAAGACACTGTTGGGTCCTGGGCTATCTTTGAATTTCACTTGACATTCACTGAAACATTTTTTCAGGAGTAAATTTCATGAACAAAAATAAATGACCTTCCATATTCCCTGCTATGAATAGGCTTTTAGGAAATGTATGATTTTAATTAAAATAAGACAATTTGAATGAGTTGCTAAGAAACGAAACCCTATGTGTGTCCATAGGAGATCCTGCCAAAAACATCTGGTTATGAATGAGTTTCCTTGGAAACAATTCTCAGCCATTCTTAAGTATTAATGCTGAGCAAGAATCAAGTCTTCTTAATAAATGGAGATGAGGGCAGGTTTAAAAAAAAAAAAGAATTTCTGATCCAGGAAATTAATCAACTATGAAAAGAAGATCTGTTTGTAGAAAATGATAGTCAAATATAATAACCTCTTTTCAATCTGTTCTCTGTTCTGTTTCATTCAGTTTGCTTGGATCAAAGTAACACATGTCCATGGGGACATAATTCAGAGAGTGAGGATGAGAGTGAACTTAAATGTAGAGCTGTCCCTTTTCTCCTCTACCCCATCAGTTCTTTCTCAAAACTAGCCACTATTTACTGCTTCTTAGATGTGCTTAGAGATCTTTTCTACATAGGCACAAACAGGGACATAATATCTCTTTTTATATAAATGAAAATTATATATTCTGCTTGTAGGCTTGCTATTTTATTTTTTTCCTCTCACAGAAAGTCTTACAGATCTTTCCATGTCAGAACACAAAGATCTACTTCATTCTCTTCGACTTCTGCCCTTTGGACTAAGTTGAAAGAAAATGTATGTAACTCATTCTCATTGCTTTCATTGTTTGGCTGTCACCAACAATGCTGCAGTAAACATTTCTGTGTATATCTTTGTAGATTTACATAGGTCTATCTTTATAGTAAATTCCTAAAAATAAAATAGCTAAGTCAAATATCACATGCATATTTTTGTCACTATTGACAAAATTGCCTTCCAAATATATTACAGCAATTTGTTCTCCCATCAACATCATAGAAATGGTCTTATTTCTGGCCCCTATTCCTGTCTCTAAGCAAGACTTGGTGTCATGTAACCTAGATGTCTTCATCAATCTGATAGGATAAAATGATATTTCACTTCACGAATTTTGCATTTATTTCATTTACAATGGCATTTTGCATGTTTTCTATTCATTTACATTTCCTACTCGATGGACTGCCAGTTTGTGGCCTTGGTTCACAGTTTTATTGAGTTATCTTTTTTCTTATTAATACCGAAGCTCTCTTTGCTTACTAAGGAATTAACCCTTTATATAGATAATTTTTGTCTTTGAACACAGATATCAGTCCTGCTGCTATCACAGCATTGTTCTAAGCCTCAGTTAAGACAATATATATTAAAGCGGTATTTCTGTTTGCTTGGTTTTTTTGCTTTTTCTTTGTCATAAGGTGTGTAAACTCACTGGAGAGAGATAGAGAGAAACAGAGAGAGTGAAAGTGAGTAATCACTCCTCTCCATCCCTGGAGGATAGCCACACTGCAATCCCTCCTCCTCCATTCTCCTCTCCGGATTTTGGGCAATCATGTATACATACCCGGCATACTTTTCAAGCCACTAGGTCTTTTCAAGTACTTGAACCACAGTTAGTCATGTGGGAGTCCAGCACCTTAACTACCACAACACTTGCTAGCCTGCTGAAGTGTTTCTATTGATGCAAAGTTCTATTCAATACATATCAGTCTTTATTTCGTTCTTACCAAAGTAGGATCCTCTAATAGGAAAAATATTCACTTCAGAATCTGAAGAATGCAGCTCAAATCTTGGCTTTGCCACTATTTGCTAAGGAGAAGGGGTGACTTGTTGGCCCTAATTAGTAGCCTCCCTGTATTTGCATCTTTAGCCTGACATTAGTCCCTTCACTCTGACTCCAGCCTCAGCAGTTGGCTTGCATTGGCTGATAAGACAGCAGCAAATCTAAAACAGAAACTTGGATTTTGAACTTTCAGGCACAAGTACCCAGGATGGTTTTTAAGCCACATGGTCCAGGATGGGACCCAGTGCCTTACCCACTATGGCACCTGCTGGCCCAACCCAGGGATATTTTTAAAATACTAATTCACAGATAAATATCCAGATTTCTGAATGAGTACCTCAAGGATGAGGGACCCAGGAATGTTTGCTGTTTAAATGCCAAGGTGATTCTAATGCAGCTGGTCTACAGGAACAACCTATCTAATAAGGCAAAATGGCAACAACCAACTTAACCCCGTTCATACCTCATCTGACAATGAATACGTCCATGACTGAGAAAAAGTGTAGAGGGACCAGCAGTTAGTGTAATGGCTATGTCGCTGGACTCCCATGTAGTCAACCGCAATTCGCATCCCAAACCAGGTGGCTTAAAACTAATGCCTGGCACGTGTGTGCGTGCCCAAGATCCCGAGAGGAGAATGGAGGAGAAGGGATTGCAGCAGGGCAATTCCCCCCTGGAGGGTGATTTCTCACTTTCTGTCTGTCTCTCTCTCCGTCTGGCAAACACACACGCTCTATGGCAAAAACCTGTCCAAAAAAAAATGTAAAAAGTGTAGAATGAGCATCCTGATCTGAAATGCTTAGGCCCAAAAGAGTTTCAAATTTTGTCTTTAGTCAGATTTTGGAATATTTGCCAAGACATTGTACAATATCTTGAGGATAGGACCCAAAACTAAACAAGAAATTCATTGGAGCACCTCAGATTTTGCATTTTGGGATTAGAGATACTCAACCTGTAACATTCTTCCAGAAAAATCCTTTTGCCCCAAAATGTGAATTGGCTGTTTTATAAGGTAAAGTGAGGAAGTCCCCAAGAAGCCTCCAGAAAAGGCACAGAGAACCTCTACATACAGTCACGGGTACCCTCCAGCCAGAACGGCATGCAGCATTTATAAAAAATATTCCTTTCTTCAGCAGAGCACTTGACTCTGCCTTAGTTTCTTATTCCCTGGCCTCCCTATGGCCTGCAGAGCCCTGTTTTTCTCCACGGAATACAAGTGGCTTCCTTGGGTGACCTGCTTTTCCTCAATGACCTTTCCAACAAAATTCAGAGGAATTTTGCAGTGACACATTGAGTGTCATTTGAAGGAAGCAGGTGGGCTAAAAGGGTACTATTTAATACACAAGTACATACCATCCAGAGCAATGCTTAAAATACACTTATGGCTAATTGAGTTGTCTGGTGAAAATTGCTTTGTAGCAGGGCCATGTAGATCAGGCCTGAAAGAGTGACTGATGGCCAGAAATTCATCAAGAGGCAGGGCCAGGGAATGGAGCTGATGAAAAAAGCTGACAGACTTGCAGAGAACATACTCCTTCCCTCTGCCCTGACAGGCTTAGGAGTAACTGTTAATGGTGTGCGGCATCATCACCAGTCTACAAAGGCTGAAGTCCTCTCCCCCACTGAGGGAAACCAGCCTCTCTAGAGGCCATGATGGTGCCATCACATTCTGGAAGCTGGGTTGTGACAGACCTGGCCTTAGCCCAGGATGTCAGTCTGTTTGCTAGAGTATTGTAACAGAATACTGCAGAAACTGAAAAAGAGAAATTCAGTGTCTCACAGTTCTGGAGGTTGGAAGTCCAAGATCCAGGTGCTGATAGGGCTAGCTCCTTCTGAGGGCAGTGGAAAGAGAATCTGTTGCTCTCTCTGGCTGCAGAAGATCACCTTCCCTCTACATATCTCTTCACATTACCTTCCCTCTACATAGGTCTGTCTTCAAATTTTTCCTTTTTTTGTTTTATTTTCCCTTAAGATTTATTTAATGTTATTATTTTTGTTTCCAATTTTCTATAAGGCATGTACAGTCACTAGAGAGAACAGAGAGAAAGCAAGCTGCCAGGTCTAGGACTTGAACCATGGTCAGCCATGTAGGAGTCCAGTGCCTCAACCACCATGTCACCTGCTGGCCCCTAAATTTCTCCTTTCTATAAGGACAGCAGACATATTGGATTAGGGCCCATCCTAACAACCTCATCTTATTTTGACTACCTCTGGAAAGACCCCATCTCCAGAGAAAGTCGCAGTTTAAGGTACTGGAGATTAGGACATCTCATGACTTGGGTAGGTGGGACATACTTCAACATAGCAATGTCAAAAAAAAAAAAAAAAACCAAACAGTCAAAAACAACCCAACACATAGCAATGTCTGACAACTGTGTCCTAATCTGTCAAGTGACTCTCACTTCTCCAACTCCTGAGCATGCCTGATTGTCCTTCTTTTCCTCCTCCCAACATCCTCAGACCTCTCAACTATCACAGAGACATATGGCGTGCCTTCTGGAACCTTAAAAATCATTCCTTCCCACTGAACTAATTGGAAAGACCATAAGCTCTTGGAGAAAACAGACCTAGGCTTAAATCTTAGTTTGAGGCCACACTAGTTACATGCCTAGGACAAGTTACTTAACCTCTTTGAGCTAGAGTTTCCTCATTGTGTGGTAAAGGTCTACCTGGTAAGCCACATACTTAAATATAACCAGATGATTTTGTGTCTAGAAGTAAGATACAGGAGTCTCCAAGGAGTAACTTTTGTTGTTGTTGGGAAAATAATCTCATGACCGGCTTCCTTGAGGATACAGACAGAAAGTAAGCCCACACCTAACTCTCTGGAGAAGAGTGTGCGGAATCTCTGTGGCCTGTCAAAGTCAGGTCCTGAGAAGAAGGTGAACATATTCTCATAGGGCCAGAAATGATGCATAGTATACATAGCTAGGAATAATCCACTTCCTCCTTTTCAGGTATAAAGCAAGACTTCACGAACTACTAGTACGAATAACATTTTTTTAAATCCATCACAAATCCATACTTTGAGAAAATGCAACTAAGAATGTATTGTAAAAAAAATTAAGGGCCAGCCTGTGGCCTGATGTTTAAGAGGCCTGGATCCCATCTACCTGACTGTGCAGTTCAAGCCTTGGACCCAGTGGCTCAAGAAACACATTGGGTTCTCGTGCATGCATGCCCAGAATCCAAAAAGGAGGGAGAGATGGAAAAGGGGAAGTATGATCATGCCCCATGGGGGATGCTTTCTCTCTCTGTCTCTCCAGCAAGTGCATATGCCCTCCGGCAAAAGAAAAAAAATTAATTAAAAGTGAAAACAACATATAAATCACTATTTTTTGTTATCATATATAAAAGATAGGGCCAGCAGGTGGCATAGTAGTTAAGGTGCTGGACACCCATGTGGCCATGGTTTGAGCCCAGGACCCAGTAGCTTGAAAGTCACACCAGGAATGTTTGTGTGTGTGCCCAAAATCCTAAGAGGAGAATGGAGGAGAGAGGATTGCAGCATAGCCACCCCTCCTGGGAAGCAGGGTGATTTCTCATTTCTCTCTTCAGTGAGCATACATGCCCTATGGCAATGACCTTAAAAAAATTTTTTTGAAGAAATAAAAGTAACTGTACAACTGCTAAACAATGTTTTAAGAAACTTACTGTTAATTTCTTCTTTAAAGGTTTCTTTCTCCCATGAGTGTGACAGAGACAGAGAAAGAGAGACAGAACCTCTAACGAGGTCCTGACTGCACAATCCACCCCCAACTCCAGTCAGCCCAAGGTCATGGGCACACATGTGCCTAGTGTACTCAGGGAGGTCTCTGTACACAACCTAAAACCTTCCCAAGCTGGTCAGCCTCACAGAGCATAGCATTTAGCCAATGTGCCATCATCCAGTGTCCAACTTACTATCTCTGAGCACTGTGTTTTGATTAGCACCACTTTATTGTACAGCATGGGAGACTTCAGACCAAGGCATGTATCTACAGACAATTAGGGCTCTAATATTAAAAGTACAATATTCAGGGACTAGCCCCCATAGCACAGTGGTTAACCAGTGCATAGGAAGCCGGATCCCACACAGCCAGCTACGATTTGAATCCCAGCCCTTGCAACCTGAAAAACACACTAAGCACATGTGTGTGCAAGTCTGAAATCAAATCGTGAATGGATGAAATGGAGAAAAGGAGGAAAAAGAGTTGCAGCATGACTCCATCTCATTGGGGTGTGCCTTCCCTCTCCCTCGCTTTCTCTCTCTGACAAGTACATGCACCCTCTGGTAATAAAAATAATATTCAGCTTCTGACATTTAAAAATCAGTTGTTCCTGCCTATGGCAAGAAAACAGACTTGAAAGTCAAGCCTCTTAAGAGAGAAAGGGTAAAGTCTTCCCTTTCCACTCCTGAGATCTCAGGTGCAGGCATGGAAGACTAGGTCATATTTGGCTTTAGGCCCAGAGTAAGGAGTAGGTGGTCCACATTTCAGCTGGGTATGAACACTATTACTCTTTACTATGAGAGTATCAATAGGAATAACATCGCCCATAGGTATAATGATTAACAACCAGTATCTTCACAAGTATGATGGACTTTTATGTCTCACATCCCCCAGTCATATTTATCCCCATTTCACAGATAAGGAAACTGAGGTGATGGCAGAATGAAGGCACTATCATTTCTCCCAGACTTGGAGAGAATGTGAAATGTGAAGTGTTTTCCACAGTCTATAATGGGAGGGTCTTTGTCCAGGTTACATCTAGGGATGAAATAAAGAAGTAAATAGGGGAAGTGAGAGAGACGTCCCATTTAAATGACCGTTTGTCACTGTCACCTTCACCACTGTAATTAGTTGGCCTTTGCGTGGCTCTATTGCATCTAGAAAATGATGTACCAGGCAAATGGAGACAGCTGAAGATGAGGCAAGGTCCTTGACCTCAAGGAATTACTATATAGCTTTGAGCAAGTTGTTGAGACTGTTTTCACAATGACAAACTGAAAAAAAATATATATATATATCGAACCAGCAGGTAGTGTGGGGATTAAGACGCTAGATCCCACATGATCAACTCTACGGTCCAAATTGGCCCAGTGGCTTGAAAAATATGCCAAGCATGTGGGCATGCATGCTCAAAATCCTGGGAGGAAAATGGAGAAGGGATTGCAGTGTGGTCATTCCCACCCTCCCGGGGCGGCGGGGAGGGATGATTTCTCACTTTCCCTCTTTGTCTGTCTCTCTCAGGCGAGTACATGGACCCTATGGCAAAAAATCTCAAAAAAAGAAAAGAAATAACATAACTATCTACCTTGACATGTTACCATGAATATTAAATGATAGGATGCCCATGGAATACCTACCACAGTACAAGGCCCAATAAATGTCCCCTAAATATATGCAATTAGTGTTACATCAATTAGCCAGATATAGATCCACTTGATAATTAGAATGACTGGCAAGCCATTTTGAATGTAGTCATTTTTCTGCATGCTTTCATTTATTTTTGAAATACCTACATTTTCAGGGACATAAAAAAAAATGACTATATACTGTAAGACTTCTTTCAGCTGCAAAAATGAATAACCAAGAGGAAGACTCTTGAGAAATAGCAAAGATGTATCACAAGAGCATCTTGAAATCACGTCTTTCTTCCAGCAAGTGTTTTCAGCAAGTCAATAGCAAGTTCTGCTTCTCTTCTATTTCCAGGGATGAGGTGTACCGGAAGCAGAGGGAGCTGCTCCCCACCTGTCTTGGCCTTGGTAAAGCCTGGGACAGCCTGTGGGGAATAGGAGCTGGGAACTTGTGTCTCAGGGAGCAACTGGAAAGCCAGACAGACAAAGCACCTAGGCGGAGATAAAAATATGCAATCAAAGTGGGGGAACTGTGTAGACTTCTCAGCAGAGACTGGACCGCTGCACCAGGCAGCCAGCAGCCACTGAGACAAGTCCACGGGGCAGCTGCCCTTACTGAGAGCTGTTTGTAACATATTGTTAGTGAGAACAATCAAATCCATTCTCAGGAGACCCAGATGGCCACTCGTGGCCCTGAACAATTACTGGAAGGATGTGGGTGCCAGGATAATGTAGGGAAGAGGCGCTCCTCCAGTGGCTCCTTCCCATTTCTTCCATCTTCCAGGCAGGAGTGACGAGACCACTGACATACCCTCAGGTTTCCCTCCCATGGCTTAGTTTCTCTGCAAGATCACCTCCTTAGTCACTGCAAGTTCTCTCTCTGTCAAGGTCGGTTTTCCTGCCACCAGGGGAGGAAGGCTGTTAGGGAGGGGGGACTTCTTTCTGAGCAGCAGGACCCCTAGGTAGGTTCCTGGCTCTGTGTCTAATTTGCTATGTCTTTGGGCTGGTCTTTTTCCCTCTCTGGGTTCATAGAGTGTCAACCAAGAGGCCTCCGTGATCATCTCATCTGGGCCTGTCACAGAATCAGATTGTCTTTTTTTTTTGAGGGAATTTGGTGGATTTTTTGGGTTGTTTTTTTTTTTTTGGGGGGGGGGAATGGATGGTAATGATACTAAGAACATTTAACATGAAAGCTACCCTTTTAACAACATTTTAAATATTCAGTACTATACTGCACATTTAACTTTAGGCAAGATATTTGTGCTTTTCCCAGTTGGCTTATTCAGTCACCTGTTCACCTGGACGCCAGTAGACCAAGGCCATCCTGGGGGAGGTGGGACAACACGCAGTCTGCTATAGGCGCCCCCTGTTGTCAGCACAGAGCCTCAATCCAGCCAGAGGCAGATCAGAGACAAGCTGGATGGAGAACTTGGTCAGGAAGGACCACTAGGTGTCACTGTCCTGCCTTAAATACTCAAATTCTCTACCAGGTTAAGTAGAAACTGTCCCAGGGCCTTTCTGGATTCTTGGCAATTGGATCTAGTTTGCATTTACCTTTCCGGAACCTTCCATCCAACAACATGATCATTTACAGGTGTCTACACAGGGTGCCTTTCTGCCTGCCAGGTCTCTGTACTTGATTGGTGACATGGAATGTGAGGTATATATCTGCTCAAGCTAATGTGCCCAGCCTCCTGCATTCAATCTCATTCAGTCATGAATTTAATGAGCACCTGCTAAGGGCCAAATCCTATGCTGGGAGCTGGAGACTCAAAGAAGGGAAGCGCATCCCTGTCCTCAAGAGTTCACAGTAAATATGTCACTCTTACTATAACCTGTGACAAAGTGCTGAAAAGAAGGGCCCTGTGCTATGAGCATCCTGAAGAAGACCTCCCGCCTGCCTTGAGTAGGTAAAGAGGATTCACAGAAGAGGTAACGTTTGGACTGAGACTTGAAATATGCATCTGTTTGATGGGCATATCATTAGGACGGTGTCTCAGAATAATGGTACAGCATAGACAAATAGGCCAGCCTATTAAGCTTATAGCAAGCATCTCCTATTTTAAAACTAAATCACGTTGAAATCAATTTGTACCAAATTGCCTTGCATGGGAGCAAGGGCAGGTTCCTGTTGCATTCTCCACTCATGTCTGATCACAATGGTCTGTCTTACCCTTGAGGGCAGAAATGTGACTTTCCACTTTAAATATTCTCACAACTGACCACAGTGGAGGTGCATGATACATTTTGAGTGAATATATGAACAATTCAGCCTACAGCTCAGCTGCACCACTACAAAGACTGTCAGATCGTGACGAGGTCTTTTCCGAAAGGGAAACCGAGGCATGGGCCCACGAACGGGAGAGCCACGCATGCCTCCAGCCACCGCGTGATGCTCCTTGTAGAGCTGGACAGCTCTTTCC
>NW_006159609.1:1412337-1415419 GCF_000334495.1 Tupaia belangeri chinensis
CCTTTTCCTGGTTAAGTAACTCTGCAGAGTGATCAGACCAGACAATTGGTGGAAGCTTTTTTACTTCCGGAGCTTCTTCCTACTCTTTCAGGAACACTGCCCTGGGAGGCATGAGGAACTAACACAGTAATGAGAACTCAGAAGCTGTGTGTTCTCACCAAGGCTGAACCAGAGAGCAGATCGTGAGTCTGGGTATATGCCAACCTCCCAATCTGGACGCCCTGGCCTTTGCTAGAAGCTACAAAGCTCACCAATTCACTTTCTGAAGTGACTTTTTCTGGCAGAAAATAATTCTTAAGTATTTCTTTCCTGCCAAAACTCAGTAGGAAATTGACACCAGGAAGAATGCACACTAGAAGGGAGCAATGAGCAGAATGCACCAGAGACAGGAAAGAGAAAGTAAAGGGGCAAGAGGAAAACTGGCTCTGACCAGGATGCAATGGAGAGTTAGACTGTGGGGGGTGGGAGAGAAGAGGTCAAAGGAGAAAGAAACAAATTTGGAGTCAGAAAATGACTGTGTCCTATCTTTGCCCCAAACCTTCCACAGACAGCCCCATTTCCAATGGAGTAAAATGCAAACTCCTTGGCCAGCATTTATGGCCATCGTAGTCCAGCCCTGACCTACTTTTAGACCGTTGTTCACACTGTTTTCATCGCATGCCTCTCACACCTGCTGAATGAGACAAAAACCACTGTCCCCTTAAAGCCAGGAGGAAGGGCCCCCTTCAGCGTTATGCTTAGCTGGCAGGGAAGATTCTCATAAGAATGCTCAGACCCACAGCACCATAATCATTACTGACCGACACCTGCTTTCCAGGATTCACCCAAGTCCACAGAGCAATAGAAACAGGATAATGCTGACATCAGCTACCTCCCTCCATCTCAAACTGGGTCTCCTTTCTAGCATTCGGGCCTATCTCAGGATCCATTTCCTGTGTCACTTCTTCTCTTGGGGCCATTGTCCTCAAGTGGGAATAATTTTGCCCCCCTCCCCCGGTCCATTTGATCATGTCTAGAGGTATTTTTGGTTGTCTCAGTTGGGGAAATTTGCTATTGAAATTTAACTGGTAGAGGCCAGGGATGCTTTTAGCCTTCTATGATACACAGAGCAACCCCATATCAAAGAATTACCCCTCCACAAGTGACAAACGCACTGAGGTTCAGAAATCTTGTCTCAGGGTGATTTCTCAGGAATCCTGTTGTTCCTCCTTTTGGTTTTGACTGTATAAAATCCATTCTGGCCTACCAGCCATGTTTCTTTCTGTCTAAACTCTAAGGTAGATAGAATTTAAGCCTAAATCTCAGACCTTGGTCCTGATGTAATTCAGCAGGTAAAAATGGTTATGTCAAGGGACTTTCTCCTGACTCTTTCCTAAAGTATCTAAGCTCCAGCCTCTACCTGTTTGAGTTGTTATATTGAAGCTAAGTGATTGCAGATTCATTCAATAAATATTTGATGAGCACCTGTGGTATAGCACGTTACCAGACAGCAGATGTAAATGATTAATCTGATAGGGCCTGCCCGCATGGAGCTTACAGTCTGGAGAGTGAATAAATCTATAATTACACATTTTAATACATGCCAGAAGAAAAAGCATAGGACACTATGAGGACAAATAATGGGAAAGACAAACTTTAAGTAGAAAAGGCAGAGAATGGGACCAACAGTTGGCATAATGGCTATGTCGCTGGACTCTCATGTAGTCAACTGCCATTCGAGTCCAGGACCCATGGCTTAAACACACACCAGGCACGTGTGCGTGCATGTCCAAGATCCTGAGAGGAGACTGGAGGAGAAGGGATTACAGCATGACCATCCCCCCAGAGGGTGATTTCTCACTTTCTGTCTCTCTGTCTTCTCTCTTCTCTTTCTGGTGAGCATAAGTGCCCTATTGCAAAAACCTCTCGAAAAGAAAAGAAAAGAAAAGAAAAGAAAAGAAAAGAAAAGAAAAGAAAAGAAAAGAAAAGAAAAGAAAAGAAAAGAAAAGAAAAGAAAAGAAAAGAAAAGGCAGAGAATGACTCAGAAGAAGAGATGTCTGGATTGAGGACCAAAAGAAACATAGAAGTTAGTCCAGTGAAGGAGGAGAGAGAAGAATAAAACGCAAATGCTCCTCTGTGGGAAAGAACTTGGCATCATCAAACAGCAGGAAAAAAAGCATGAGTGATTGTATGTGATGTGATCTAAGATATGTTTTTAAAATGTCACTTGCTGCCATGTGGATGATGGTTCACAGGGCACAAGCAGGCATGACAGGTCTATGAGAAGGCAAATGCTATGGCCAGGGGCCAGACGGTGGTGGCCTGGCCTGCAGGTAATAGTGGCGAGGGGAGTAGAATTCTTTGAATGAAGTTCTGCCCTCTGAGGCAAGACAAGTCTAAATCCAGGGTGAGCAGTAGGTGAGACAAGTGGGGAGACCAAACATCACCACCGGAACGACTTCAGAGCTGCAGTTTATCAAAATCAATAGTCACCTTCCTGCTCAGCATTTCTACTGGGGAAGAAGCACACACCTCTTGGGAGGTACCTTTCCCTGCATTGTAACTAGGCTTTTGCTGCTTCCTGGTTGCAATATTGACTAGGTTTTGTTTACTTATTTATTTGTGGCTGTGGGGATGGAGGGAGGAGAGGAAATAAATGACTTGTCACGAAGCCCAATTTCCTATGCTTTCAAGAGTCATTCATCACCATCTTAGCCCAATGCCATTTCTCTCGGAAGGCAGGCTGACCAAAAGCAGTCCACAGCCCAAGGCTTGGAATGTTTTCTCTGGAAAGTCTCACTTCTGAGCCTTGGCAGGGCCTTCTGTGAACCAGGCATTCTTAACTCTCAACTGAGCCCCACCGTGAGAAAGTAGCTGGCTGATAGCCAAGTCTCTCCTCCCAGGGGATCCTGTTAGCCCACACTCAAGGGGGCATGCCAGCACCAAAGAGCCTGAATCACAGGAAAAATCAGCTCATCGGCCTTCATTGCCATGCGTGATGACAACTGTCATCCCTTCAGAGAGTTCCATCCAACGTGTCAAAGCCACTGTCATTCAGGCACAGACCTAGATTTGTAGGACAGGAGAGACTGTGCATGCAGCA
>NW_006159609.1:1415635-1454718 GCF_000334495.1 Tupaia belangeri chinensis
TTGGGCACAGCTGAGCCCCTGGGCAGTGGGCAGAGATCCCCAGGTAAACGCAGGGCCCGCTACAGGGGAAGTCCAGGAAGGAGGATTTAGTGGACATGTGAAAGCAGTGAGGACTGACCAATGACAAAAATCACAGTCCGGCCCTCAAGGAGCTACCATTCAGGATGGGAAGCAAAGACATCAATAGTAATAACGTGAGGATCCTATAAGGAAGTGGACAGTGCTGTGGGGGATGGTAGGAGGGAAAGGGAGAAGCTACTACTTTGCCTGGGGAATCAGGGAGACTTCAGGAGAAAGTGATAATTCTTCTATAGATACCCCACTGGAATCACTGGAATTAAATACTGCACTTAGGAAAACAAACAGAAATGCCAATAGTGCTTTTTTTTTAAAGAAGTTTTTTGCCTTGGGGAACACGCACTCACCAGTGGCTGGGAGGCAAGAGTGAGAGACAAGACAGTAAGAAAGCGAGAAATCACTTCCCCAGAGGGGATGGCCACACTGCAATTCCTTTTCCTCCGTTCTCCTCCTGCGATCTTGGGCACCCACACACATGCACCTGGCACGATTTTCAAGTCACCGGGTCTGGGACTCAAAGCGTGGTCAGCCATGTGGGAATCCAGCAATACAACCGCTAAGCCTTCTGCTAGCCCCTAGTAATACATTTTTATGACCATACCTGCTCCATTATTTATTTAAAAAGAAAGATCAAGTGAAATTAATTTCCTGATGGATTTTTTTTCCTGTAAAATTATCCTAATAAATTCACAAAGAAGAAAACATTTCTTTAAAGGTAGATTGCTTTAGACTTGATATTTAAATCTAAGCTCCAGAAGCACTGGAGCTATGCAGGAAGCCTGCCCTTCAAGTGTTTTTGCAGAGGTTACAGGGAACAGGACCTTGGCAGGAAGAGATGGCAGACAAATAAAACCTGGGTGAGCCACTCCTGCCCAGCCTCGGTGTCCTGTCAGGGACACATGTCCAGGCTTAATGAAGCAGTCATAGCCTCCATTGTGTGCTCCAGTCTGAGCTACAAAGGCAGTAAACTCCCAAAGCCCTGGTCAAAGACATAAGAAATTAGGAAACTCTGGGATAATTTTCACTAAAAGAAAATTTTAAGTGTTTTATTTTTCCTGTTTATATTAGAGAGAAAACATGATACAGATGGATAAAAGAGAATTACTACACCATTTCCCTCCTCCTGCCTCCTCCCCACTTCTAGACAGGGAACCAGATCTATAGCATTTCTACACACCAACAATGAACAAACTGAGACAGAATTGAAGAAAGAAATCCCATTTACAATAGCCACAAAACCAGTAAGATACCTAGGAATAAACCTTACCAAAGACATCAAAGATCTCTACAAGGAAAACTATGAAACACTAGAAAAAGAAATTTAAAATGATACAAAAAAGTGGAGAAACATCCCATGTTCCTGGATTGGAAGAATTAACAGAATCAATATGTCAATCCTATGCAAATTAATCTACAAATTTAATGCAAGCTTAATCAAACTACCAGAGATATTCCTCACAGAAATTTTTTAAAAAATTATAAAATTTGTCTGGAAGCATAAAAGTCCCCGCCAAAGCAATACTGTGCAAGGGGAATGAAGTACGAGGCATCTCACTTCTCAACCTCAAAACCTGTAACAAAGCTGTGATAATTAATACAGCATGGTATTGGCACAAAAACAGACAGGTAGACCAATGGAACAGAATTGAGAACCCCCAAATAAACCTTGAGACATACAACCAACTTATCCTTGATAAAGGGCACAAGACAGTCCAGTGAGAAAAAGAAAATTTCTTCAGCATTGGTGCTGGGAGAACGGGATATCCACCTGCAGAAAAATGAAACTGGACCCTTACCTCTCATCACTAATAAAAATGAACTCAAAATGAATTGAGGATCTAAATAAAACTTCGAACTATAAAAATACTGGTCAAAAACACAGGGGAAACTCTTGGAGACGTTGGAGTAGGCAGACTTCTTCAAGACCTCCAAAGCACAGTCAATAGTCCCAAAAATAGACAAATGGGACTATATTAGGCTGAGAAGCCTCTGCACAGCAAAAGAAACAATAAGGAAAGAAGACAGCCCTCAGGATGGGAGAATATGTTTGCAAACTATACCTCAAATAAGAGACTGATAACCAAAATATATAGAAAACTCAAGCAACTTGCTCACAAAAAAATAATTAATGGAATTTGAAGATGGGGAAAGAAGCAGAATTCTCTGAAAAAGACAGATGAATGACCCAAAAGCACATGAAAACATGCTTGGCATCTCTTTTCATAAGGGAAATGCAAATCAAAACCAAAATGAGATACCACTTAACACTCCCCCCATCAGAATGGCTAAAATTAAAATAAATTATGATAAGTTCTGGTGAGCCTGTGGTGAAAAGGGAACTCTCCTACACTGTTGGTGGGAATGCAAATTAATACAACCACTTTGGAGAATGATATGGAGATTCCTCAGAAACCTACAAATAATACTACCATAGGCTCCAGTAATTCTATTTTTAGGTATTTATCCAAAGGATAGAAATGCCTTCAGTCAAGGGAACCAGCAGTTAGCATAAGGGCTATGTCACTGGACTCCCACGTAGTCGACTGTGGTTCGCGTCCCGGACCCAGTGGCTTAGAACTCACGCCGGGCGTGTGTGCGTGCGTGCCCAAGATCCCGAGAGGAGAATGGAGGAGAAGGGATTGTGGTGTGGCCATAACCCCTGCGGGGTGATTTCTTGCTTTCTGTCTCTATGTCTCTCTCTGTCTGTCTGGCAAGTGCATGCGCCCTATAGAGAAAACCTCTCAAAAAAAAAAAAAAAAGAAATGCCCTCAGTCGGAAAAACACTTCACATCTATGTTCACTGCAGCATTATTTATAATCACTAGGATGTGGAATCAATCCAAATGTCTAAAAACAGATGACTAGATTGAATTGAAAAATTGTCACAATATGTACTCTATAGGATACTACTCAGCCATTAAAAAAAAAGAGACCCTGACATTTGATGCAAAGTGGACAAATATGGAAGACTTACTGTTAAGCGAAGCAAGCCAGACCATGAAAGACAGACGTTGTATGTCCCCACTGAATATGTACCAATTGCCTGTGCTCTACAGCAGAAACTGAAAAGTTTAGAAGAAATAAAACAAAGGAGAACAACCATAGAAACTAGAACAGGGGTAATATGAGGGTGGGTGAGGGAGGAAAAAAGTACGTTTAAATGACAAAAAAAGAAAAGCTATTTGTTGATAATGTATATAGTAATATCTTTGTCTTAACTGATATGCATAGTATTCATGCTAGAAAAAGCAATGTTGTACACTGTAAAAATGTATTTGATTAAATGTAAATTAAAATAAATAAAAAAAGAGAAATCTATATTATAGAAATTTTTAAAATGAGCATTACAAAGGTTTAGAAAGTTGTTCAGGGTTATCAGCCAGCAAATTGTAGATCCAGACCTGCAACTGTCTTCCTCTAGATAACTACAAGGTTATTTCCTTTACTTCAAGTCTTTGCTTAAGAATCACTTTCTCAATGAGATCCAGCCTGACTAGCCTACTTCAAATGGCACTTTGGCCCCCATCTCTCCCTCTACACTTTTTAAAGTTTATTTTTATTTAATAGAAAACAAGAGAGAAAGAGAGAGATACAGTGCCCCCAGCATGGTTCATATGCCTCCATCCTCTTTCAGCGTCGGCCAGACTAGATCACGGGCATGCATGTGCTCAGAATACTCAGGGAGGTCTTCAGACTGAACCAGCAACCTTCCCACATGGGTCTACCTCAGAGAGCATTGCACCATCTGGCACCAACACGTCCACACTTCTGATCCCATCTTTTCTTGTTTTCCTTCTTTCTTTCCATAGCACTTACCACCTTCTAATATGAAAGTTCCATGTGAACAGGGATCTTTTGTTTTGTCTGTTTTATCCTTGATACATCCCAGACTCCTAGAAGAGTATCTAGGACACAGTAGGCACTCAATAAATAGTACTAAATGAGTAACAAGTGGTGTAGACTATAAAGCACTGGCTCTGCAGCCCCCTAAACCTGAGTTCAAATTCCATTTCTACCAAGTAAAGCTGTGTGAACTTGGACAAATATTTTTAATTCTCTGTACTTATGTTTACTTGTCCTTTCTATTTAAAGAGGGTCACTGCATTAGCTTCCTTATTTAATCCAAACTATCCCCCACCCCCGTTTTACTACTGAGAAGAGCAATTCTTAGAGAGGTTATATAACCTGCCCAGGGCCACGCTGCTGGAAATTTACAGCTTGGATTTGTCCCATATCTTCTGACCCAAGAGGTTGGTGTTCTTTCCTCCACAACACAACAGTTTTATAAGCATCTTAATGTCTCAGTACAATGTAGACGTATCCAGAATACTAATCATCATTTTCATTTGCATGCCATTTCAGATTTAGAGGCAGACAGCAGCTTGAGGTAGGTTGGGGTGTATCACAATTACGTGGGGAAGCTTCATCACATGTATTTGCTCATCGCACTTCTAACCTTTAGAGGTGGGGTCTGTGCAGGAGCATGTTCAAAAAGCTTCCCAGGGCCTGCTCAGAGACACAGCAGCAATGTGTTGCTCAAGTAAAGCTGGATACATAATAGAAGATTATGGATTCAGTTCCCAGACTGACCTGTACCTGAAAGGTGTATGCACTCACAGAGCCAATACGATGGGCTCAAGATGCCCTGTGCCATTTCTTAGGATTGAATCCTGATTCTGAAAAACACAACCAACTAGAAAGGCTGGGAAGAGGTGTGTGTGTGTTTGTGTGTGTGTGTGTGTCTGTGTGTGTCAAGGGTGGGAGAAGCTCATAGCACAAGACCCTGTGAAGGTTTCTTCTCTCTCTCTCCAAAGTAACAAACTTAAAATAATTTTTTTTCTCAAATGGTTTTTATGTATTTCCTGAATAAGAATCGCTGTTTTTAATAACTGAAGTTGGCCCTTGAAGCAATCTCAGAAGATAAATCTTACTATTATCCCAGTTTAAGGACTAGGAAAACAAGACTGAACATGAGGGATTTGTGCACAACCCAAGGACTAGCCAGTGGTATGGTCAAGAGGTCAAATACCACTCCTCTGGGTCGAATTGTGTTTGCTAGAAGGCGTGAGGCCTGAAGCCCATAGGCCTGGGTCCTAGCCATGACACTCCTCCTCTCAAAAGTGAAGTTAAAGTCATCGAACTGCTCACGTTTCATTTGGAGGGAAATAATATATTCCTCACTTCCTTGAGATAAAGAAGGAAAAGAACAAACAGAGTAACAGCTGTGAAATAATAACATGCACTATTTACCAGTTGCCTACAATAAAAGAGAAATACCCTATACCATTATACTCAGCTCCTAACTGTCCAGCAAGATCAGTTTTACTACATTTATTTTATGGAGGCAGACAGAAATGCAAGTGCATGACTAGTATTAGCAGAGAGGCATTCAAATGTATTAATAAGTCTTTCTGAAACCAAAGCTTACATACTTCCCAATCTACAATATTTCTACCACAAAGGATAGCAGAAACATTGATAGCTGTGAGATAAACAGTAGACATAAAAGAGTTGGAAAACCATGTATTATTGATGAGGTCATAAAGACATTGACTTATAATCATAAATCATGTCCTGTTTAATTCATGGTGGTCGGCCAGATGAACAAGACTCAATTCTGGCTTCAATAAGCCTAGCACATTTTCTCAGCAACAATGTGTGGAGCATGAGTCCTCAATACAGATTTACAACATGTAATATCATGCCCTGTAGCTCTTTCCTTAAGAACAACAAGTACAGATTTGCCAGGTAGATTCGGATAGATCCCTTATGGGTACATAGCCTGAGAATTGAAAAACTCTATTCCAAGACTGTAGGATTCTCCTAGACTTCCCTAATCCTATTTTCTGAGTCTACAGGATACAGAAAAATACTCAGCTAATTGTACCTGAGGGTTAAACAAGAGGACAGTTTGTGGAAGGCAGAGAACTTGATAAGTAATAAACATTCCTTTCATTCTCTGGTTCCCATTCAAAAGCCAGGACAAGTGTGGTGATGGTCATGGCCTTCAAGGTATCGCAAGAACCAGAGAGAAGTATGAAAGGCCTTTAGCAAAATCCATCCACATTCACAAGTCAGTTGGAACATCTGTAGTGTAGGCAAGGATAAAGCAAATAAAGGTGCCAGAGAAGGAGCATTAAGGAATAAGTCCAAATACAGAGCAAGAGGTATTGAGCTGAGGTCAGGAGCAGGTTGAAAAAGGAGGTGAAAAGTTTCACAAAGCAGGTTGTCAACAACTTTACCTTCAGAAAGTCAGCGATCAACAATTTTTCTTGATTATTTTTGTTTATTTTTTATGGATAATCAGAAGAAGAAAGATACATTGTTTTACGATGAATACTGGCCACCCATGAGTCCCTTGGGCTGATCATGTGGGGTACCAGTAGGCATGTTGTATGTTGACTTTCACCAAACAGAACCCATAGACAGAGAGTCACTTCAGGACAAGGCCATGGAACACCCTATCACCAGAGAATTCCAAGGCTGGAATCAGATGGGATTTGATGCTTAGTTCATAACAGAATTTGACTCCATGGTCAACTCCATGGTCATTTTTATTTGTTTTGTTGAGTTTCTGGACAAGTTCCTGGTGACCTTAGAAACCTTACTGTTGAACTAGGTTGAACCTAATGCAATTGTTTGGAAAGCTGAAGTTAGAGACTTTGGGGAGATGACTGACTGAATTCCAAGTGCTTTAATTGATATATGGCCCCTGGATTTCAGACAAGAACAGCCTGTAGGGAGGTTTTACTCTGGAGGGGAACTGGAGAAAGGCCTGGGAGCCCTTCCAAACTTGGAGAAACTTGGATGGATCCAGAGGATGATGGAAGGTCATTCTTTTCCAGCCTTAGCTGAAATTCCAAGACAGCCTGGAGACCTTGGAAGCTAGGGTCAGGAAAAGAACAGCTTGTTCCCCAGTAGAGTCAAGTAGGACCTAAGAAGTTGTTTCATTTACATTGTGTAGACTCTCCTTCAGCCCTCATCCACATATTCAGGATGACCTTCCCTTCCCTTCATTAGCAGACCTGTAGGATAAATGGCCCAATCCTTGCCTGACAACACAAAAATACATCTAGGAGAAAGTAAAACTGCCTGGTGTCATGGGAAGTACCTGTGTTGGGAAGAAAGAACACTGTTCACAGATCCAGACCCCCTAAATATGTGCAATACTGAAATCCACCATTCACCCAAAATTTGTGCCATTCACCCAAATCTTGTGTCTTTGTCTTATTATTTTTCTGCTTTGCTTCAAGAAAGTGATGTAAATTACCAGTACTTTTTCCAATTTATAATAATTATTATTGATAGAAAAAAAATCACTACAAAATACAGTGATGAAACTGACCACAGTGGAAACTCTATAGGCTAGTTTTTCTTATGGGTAAAAAAATAATAGAAATTATGCTTATTGGGCATATTGTAAAATGCAAAAAGGAAAAAAGTTATCTGAGAAAACAAATCTATTTAGAAGAAATAACAATAAAAACATTAAAATATCAACAGCTAAAATCACACTCAGAAACACTAACAAAGGAATAAAATTTGGTAAAATTTACATCTAAAAAACTTTATTTGGAAAAATGAATTTAGTAACTATAAAGACCATTTTTAAAAAAAGAAGAAAAAAATCAATGAAATTTGACAATAATAAAATATATGACAATATAAAAATAATGGCTAATCAAAGTTTATTTCCAAGGGGAAACAGGAAGAATTAATCTGGATCAATATCAGGAAAATTAAAGTAAAACTAGAACTGGTTTAACTGCACTGGATAGAATATTGATCAAGGAATTAAGCTGGATTAGTACAGAACACTTCAAAAGAAAAATACTTTTTCAATACACATTCATTCAATAAGGCATAATCCTGACTTTTTTTTAATATGGACATTAAGAATGCTCAAGGCCAAAACAGCAAGATCTAAACACCCACAGAGTCCAAATAAAAGTCAACACAAGGGGTTCAAAATGTCCTGTACTCATCTCTTAGGACTGAATCTTGACTCTGAAGCACACGGCTTTGATACCAGTAAGCCATGTGACTTTGAGAAAGTTGCTCAGTTGCTCATTAAGCCTCAATTTCCTTGTCCATGAAATGGTGATATTAATGCCTTTATACCTTTCCTCTTAGTGTTTGTATGAACTCTTATATTTAAGCAAACCCATGAGAAGCTTTGTACATTACCTTTCTTCTGAGAACTTCCTTATCCTTAGATTTCTATACTTTATCCTTAGGTCCTTTCTCTCCAGATTCTAACCATTACCTCATAATGAGTAGCTGACCCAAAAATAACTATGTTTAGATTTGACCAGCAACCTGACAAAAGCATTGCCCAACAAAGATACTTTAACTTAGTGGTTACTAGCTAATCCAATCTGTGAAGTCCACTCAACTACTTTTGATGTCGGAGGTGCTGCAAAGAATAGGGTTGTCCAAAAAGAGAGGTACAGAGAAAATTAGGGGCATAAGCCATGCAGGAGCAGGATTCATGAGTAAATATAAGACATGAGTAAGCTGGGACTAGCTGCAGATGGCATAATGGTTACATCACTGGACTCCCATATAGTTTATCATGTTTCGAGTCTTGGACCTGGGAGGTTTAAAACTCACACTGGGCATGTATGTGTGCATGCCCCAAATCCCAAGAGCAGAGTGGAGAAGTGGCCATCCCCCTTGGAGGGGTTATTTCTTGTGTTCTATCTGTCACCGTCTCTCTGCCAAGCACACATGCCTTATAGGAAAAATCTCTCTTAAAAAAAAAAAAAAAGACATTAAAAGACATGATATGCTAAAAGAAAAAACGTTGAGAAAAGAAAAAATGAGAAATGAAGTAGGAAGAAACTGGTAAAGAAAGAATTAGAAATGGCATTGCTATGTCACTGTATCAGCCAAGGTACTCCAAAAAAACAGAACCAATAAAATACATGTAAATATATGAGATTTATTATGGGATATAGATCATGCGATTATGGAGGCAGAGAGGTCCCATGATAAGCTGTCTACAAGCAAAAAACCAGGAAAGCTGGTGGCATAATTCCCTCTGAGCTCAAAGGCCCAAAAATCAGAGGCTCTGATGTCCAACGGTAGGAGAAGATGGATGTTTCAACTCAAGATAAGAGAATTCCCCCTCTTCTGTCTTTTTATTCTGTTCAGGTGGGGCCTCAACAAAGTAGATGATGTTCACCACCTTAGTGAGAGCAGCTCTTCCTTATTTGGAATAATAATTCAAATGCTAATCAGATCTGGAAACCCCCTCATAGACACACCCAGAAATAATGTTTTAGCAGACATTTGGGCATCCCTTATCCCAATCAACTTGGTACATTAAAATAATCAGCATGGTCATGAGCTCAGAAGACTTCACATGGTTATTAGAGCCCAGAGCTACAAACAGGATCATGATACTGCTCCTGAATTACATATGGTAACAAACTATGTTCTATTAGGTTGTCGAAAAAGTCATCTCACGTTTGTCTATTTTTTAATATAAAAAATGTGTTATGACTTTTCGAATAGATTCCCAGAATCCAAGCCATGTAGCCTTGCTAATTTTCCCATGCATCCTTAAAATAAGACTCCATTATTGGTTATAGGAGCAGCAACAACAAAAGCAAATGGCCCTTAAATATATTAAGAGACATTAACCCTGACTCAAAATGAAAGAAGAGAAATAAAATTTAAGCTGAGGTTTTATTTCTCCCTATCTGATTGGTAAATGTTCAAAAGTTGGGTACAAAGCTTTTTGATCAAGTTTTCAAGGAATTGGGTAACTTCTCTGCTGATGGGAGAGAAAACAGTGCAGGCTCTAGGCAGGGGAACCTGGTGATATTTAGCAAAAACACATATAGCAACCTCACTTTTAGAAATCTGGCCACAATGGTATGCAGTTATCTTAAAGAATAAGGAATGTTTCTATGTGCTGCCACTCGATTTTCTCTAAGATTTAATGTTAAGTGGAAAACAAAACAAAACAAAACAACAACAACCTCAAGGCAAAGAATACAAATAGTATGCAACTATTTATCTAAAAAAGAGGGATACTAAGCATACACACACACTTAGGAAGATGCTAGAAATTAACTATTCTCAAAATTTCTAATAAAAAGAAAAGAATTGAGTTTTGTTTTTTTATTTGTTTGTTTTAGATTTCCAAAAGGCACATGTACTCACTAAAAAGGGAGAGGGAAAGCACCACCCAATGGAGCTTGGTCACGACAATCTCCTTCCCTTCCTTTATCATTTTGGGATTTGAGACATACACACACATACATGCCACATGTTGTTAAAACCACAGGGACTGGAATTTCTAACTGCAGTTGGCCACGTGGGATTCTGTTCTCCATGCATTGCACCATGGAGCTGGCCCCAAGCATTTTTCCACCCTCATTTTCTGTACAAACTGAAACTTGGAGCAACCAAGTAGGTGTTAGAGAAAAGAAATCTCTAAAATGGTATTTTAAATTACAAATAAAAAACGAGAGGAAACTCTCAGTCTTTTGCAGACTACTAATAAGGATATAGGTGATAAAAAATCAATGTCATTAACTGTGATGAAACAAATTGTGTGTCCCCTCCCCAAAATTCATATGATCAAGTCCTAGCCCCTAAAATAGCTCTACTTTCAGATATGGACCTTAATCAGATTTTATAAAAAAAAAAAAGAAAGAAGAAGATCATGACTCTGTATCATATACAGGGTTAGCTTTAGTGATTAACTAGAAAGAAGACAGTGGAACACATTCCATGATACCATGGGAATGCAACCAGAAAAACTCAAGAGTATAAAAAAGTCTATAGAATAGATGACTCAGTTTCCTCTATAAAAACATTTGAAAGAAATAATACAAGGAGAAGAACCTATAGATTAAAAGATATTTAAGAAATGTATAGTCCAAATGCAATATATGGATCTTCTTTAAATGTTGATTCAACGAAACCAAATTTGCGTGTGTGCATGCGTGCGTGCGTGCGTGTGTGTGTGTGTGTGTGTGAGAGAGAGAGAGAGAGAGAGATTTGGCTGGGTGTTAGATTATTAAATAAATTTTAAAGTTTTTTAAAATTCTTGATATAATACCTGGGATTTGCTTCAAAATAATCTAATTTTTGGTAAGAGAATTTTAAAAAGGCATAGATAAAATAAGGACAGTAGTGAATTTACATGAGAATTATGGGCATAGAGGTTTCATTGTAAGAGAGAGAGAGAGAGAGATTTGGCTGGGTGTTAGATTATTAAATAAATTTTAAAGTTTTTTAAAATTCTTGATATAATACCTGGGATTTGCTTCAAAATAATCTAATTTTTGGTAAGAGAATTTTAAAAAGGCATAGATAAAATAAGGACAGTAGTGAATTTACATGAGAATTATGGGCATAGAGGTTTCATTGTACTAGCCTCTCAAGTTTGAAACTTTCCATACTAGAATTTTAACTTAATTTTAACTCCCTTTAACCAGTCAATTGAATAAATCTCTTCTTTTTATTCTAATGATAACTACTTGTCAAGATTAAAAGAAGTAGACCATGTAGCACATGGTTGGCAAAAAAGGGATTCTAGATATGATGTTTAAAATATGGTTATGTTTCAAGATTTCATCCCACCTCAAATTTTCCTGTGCAATTCAGAGAAATCATGGGCTAATTATATGCAAATAATAGAGAATTTCTATACATCTAGCTTACATTCAGAAATACTGAGTGGTTGGAAAAGTCATGACCCAGTTTTGCATAGAAAGATACATCATGACTTTTCCCACGACCCAACAGAATCTCAAGCACCACATCTTTGGTTCTGAATGATAGGTAGTTTTCCTGCCATGTCCATCCCAGAGACTTCTTTAAGCCCCATTTACCAAACCCCTATTCTGCTCTTGGACTTGGTTCTGAATAATTCTGAGTCTCTTGATACCACTAACTTCATTATTCCTTTTCTTCACAATGCACACCTGCTCATTTCAAGTCTGACATACCTAGTTTCTTTTTCCATCTTGACCTTGTCTCTTGGCAGGTATAATTTAATTTCCTCATGTAAGTTAGACTCCTCAGGACAGCCCATTCAATTTGTAAGACATGGGTAGCCGTGTCACTAGCTTTAGCCTGACTTTCCACAATAAAGTTGATATACCTTCAAATGCCTATTTCCCACATCTGTTCTCCTGACCCTCAGCTTACCTAGAGCCAGAACTTTCATATCATCCTTTGGGCATCTCTCACTGCTTCTTTGCTGATCCTTTGCTTCCATTTTGTGATATACTTTGTCTAGATTTTACAAAAGGAAATGAATTTGGAATAACAAGTATAATGATCTCAGGTGCCGTCCTTAAGATTGTTGTTGTTTGACCTAGTCATAGTATTTCACTGTTACCAAAAATCAACTGATTAGGCAATTAAGAAAGTATTCTGCATTCCATTTTTTTTCATTTTTATTAAATAGGATGACCTTGCAGAACTCAATTGTTTATTCCCTAAAGAAGGCCCAATAGTTGGCAATCTTAACACTGGTGTAATTTCCAAGAATTCTGGATTCCATACTCTCTTTGAAGTCAATAATGTAAACTTCTAATTTTCCACTATGTCTATCCAATTGGGAAAAAGGATTTTATATGATTTAGTGCCCAAACCAGGTATCTAGTCAGAATGGAAAGAATAGAGAGATTAACATTAAATCTTCCAATAAATCACATTCCCTATTGTAGGCTTCAATTTTATCTCCAATAATATGTGTTCTTTGTTTGTTTTTACTTGTTTTTTTCCTTACTTTTTTTTCTCTCCCCTAAAAGCTTAAGAGTCCTTTGAGGTCAGAAACTGTATTTAATTTTTTGTATCTCTAATTCCAAACACAATTCTGCAAAAAGTAGGCATAAATCTTAAATAGATGAATGCATGTCCAAGTCTGAATGTCATAATTCAAATTGTGACTTCATGGAAATATCCAACTCCTAACACCATCAATAGCTTGGTATGGCAATCATCCAACTACAATAAAAAGAGCCCTGGGTCTACTAAAAGCTTGCCCCAAATGGTAAGTTTCACTTCTACACCATGACCCTGAGTATGTAAGAGTGTGAAGGGAAGTGTGCAGATTCTGCTTGTAATTCAGGGTAGCACTCAAAACTCTGCTATCTAGGGCAAGCCACTGGACCTGGGGAAACCGCAGATTTTAGGGTCAGAACATGGATTCCATCAGTCTTCTCTTTAAGAGCCTTTGCATTTCTTGTTCCCTCCATCCTGAGTGTCAGTCACCCTTTAAGTGAATTCTGATTTGCCCTTTAAGACACATCTCTCAGATCACTTTCCCTGGGAAATTTTCCTGATTCTTTTTTTTCTTTCTTTTTTTTTTTTTTTTTTTTTTTTTGAGAGGTTTTCGCTATAGGGCGTGTGCGCTCGCCAGACAGAGACAGAGAAACAGAAAGCAAGAAATCACCCCCCAGAGGGGATGGTCACGCCACAATTCCTTCTCCATTCTCTTCTCAAGATCTTGGGCACGCACGCACATGTGCCCGGCGTGAGTTTTAAGCCACTGGGTCCAGGACGCGAACCACGGTCGACTACGTGGGAGTCCAGCGACATAGTCATTACACTAACTGCTGGTTCCCCTGATTCTTTTATTCAGACAAAGTAAAGGTCTCTCCAACCCTTACACTTGCAGACTTGTAAAGTACACATTTTTTGGCAAATGAATTTCTGAAGACTCCCCAGAGTGGGAATGCTTTGAAGGTGTAGGACTATACTTGGTCCAGAGTACCTTACAGAATGAATATTTGAAAAACATAAAATGAAGGAATGAGTGAGGCAGGGAGAAGTCACTAGGTACTTCCAAAGCTTTAAGATGGAGATGAAGAAAGATGCTGTGAAGGATGGATGGACGGAGGCTTGAGGAGAAAAGAGAACTTCCCAGAGCAGCCTCTGTTGTGTTGGGAATTCAGTAGAAAGTCATTTAGAGATGATGGTAGGATCTGGAGGTTCAGGGAGGGTACAGCTGAAGTTTGATGCCGATGACATCAATTAATAAATAGAAATCCACAAAACCGGAGGTCATGACCTTCCTGTAAAATGAAGAGCAACTCTTTTCATTCCCATAATCAATAGCTTTATCTGGGAAGCAAATTAAGAGTGATCAGATCAGATTTGTGAGCCCTCAGGGGCAGATTTTCTCAGACAGCTGAGGCTTTCTAAAAAGGATAAAGACACCAACATCTGCTCCAGTCCATGATCAAAGGCTTGCCACACTCACTCAAGAAGAAGAAAATCTGCTTAAGGGGATTAAGAAAGCCTTTGATTCCAAATCTGTTGATGTGTAAAACTATGAGTTTTGCTCACTAAATAGAATTAAGTATCAATTAGAATGTTTTTAAAATCTGTGTTACAATCATGATTTAGCAATACTAACTGATATGTGAAGGTAGTGGAATATCATCAGACATAAATCTAATAGAAACTTGAGTGAACTTGCCTCATCTCACTCCTTTCTGGGAATTCTGCTATCCCAGAAGATCATAAAATGTTAGAGCTATGAGAAAGTTTGAAGAATGTCTAGATTATCATCTAATTTTATCAGAGGTCCAGTGTGGAAAAGTGAATTTCCCAGCTTTCCCACCTTGTTAATGGTAGCCCTGAACCAGAAGCACAACTTTTCTCATATTTTTATTATCTTTCTTCTACATCATGTCATAAAAAAGGTTAATTATGCTCCATGTTCTCTTTTTAATTACTCAGTGAATTTGTCAGTATGATTCAAAACTTTCCTGTCCAGAAGAATTAAAAGTTTTTGTGCCAAAAATGGTAACCCTCATATAGCTAGAAAATCATTTTCTTTTGGTTTTCTAAGATCCTCTTTTTTATAATATAACTACTATTTCCTACATGAACCATCATCAACTAGAAAATTTCTAAGATGCTTTATTTTCTAGTTGATGTTGGTTGATGTGGGGGACAATAGGTTTTATTATGAAAAAGAGGATCTTGAACAGAAGGCCTAGGAAAATGGATTGAACTCCTCAGGTATAAGCAGACAAGATATGACATTCCTGACCATGATAAAGGAAAAGATTTTAATGAGTGATTCAAGGGAATCAATTGCCAAATTTAGATTGGAATTACTTTGTTTTGAAAAAATATTTCTTGAAGCCTATTCCACAGAATATCAGTTCTAAACATTTAAAAATATACAGGGAATTCTGTGGTAAAACAAGATGAAAAAATGCTGAGTATCCTCCAAAAATCCCAGAGCACATGGCTATACCAAAGGTGCCAAATATTCTTGCAATCAAGAAACTTGTTCAATATTTTTCAGAATTCCTCTTAGAAGTCTAGTGTGCATGATGGCCCTGCTTCATTTTCACAAAGTGCATACGGGAGCATTTAAATCATCAAACAGCACCCCAGAAGTGTTTACTCTTTTCGACACTTTCTGGGATCATTTGATCATAGAGCAGAGGTCAACTAACTTTCTCTGTAAAGGGCCAGATGATATACATTTTTAAGCTTTGCTGTCTACATACAATCTCTGTTGCACACTCCTTCCTTATATAAAATCCTTTAAAATGCAAAAACCATTTTTAGCTCAAGGGATACAGAAACAGCCCACAGCTTGATCTTTAGCTCTTTGTAGACCCTGTGCAATAGACTCCTCTTTCATGACTTTTTTTTTTAAATAAAAACATGATGTTTATTAATGTCCTATTGCCTCTGGTTCTTTTTGCTAGAGACACTTTAGAAAATACAGTTTAGGAAAATGCAAACATCATTTGTTAAATGCAAACTCCTGGGTCCAAAGTCGGCATTTTCCTCAAGCACCCTAAAGTGATTCAGAGACAGGTGACCCAAGAATCACACATGTAAGGGAAAACTGACTGATTCAAACTTGGTTTTGAATCCAAGGATTTCCTCTCCTTTTTTTTTTTTTTTTTTTTTTGAGAGAGGTTTTTGCTATAGGGCGCATGCACTTGACAGAAAGACAGAGAGAGACAGAAAGTGAGAAATCACCCCCCAGGGGCGATGGCCACACCGCAATCCCTTCTCCTCCATTCTCCTCTTGGTATCTTGGGCACACACTCACACATGCATGAGTTTAAGCCACCGGGTCCAGGACTCAAACCATGGTCAACCACATGGGAGTCCAGCGACATAGCCATTATGCCAACTGCTGGTCCCACAGGATCTCCTCTTACTGGCTATGATATTTTTAACCTTTCAGTGTCTGAGTTTATGCTCTTGTAGAAATGGAGATAACTTTATCCATTCAGAGTGGGAAGTATTAAAGAAAGTAGTATATTAAGAATTTTCACATTGGCCTAGCAACCCAATGGTTAAGCACTCTGCATTGGAAGGTGGATCTCATGTGACTGACCATGGCTCAAATTCTGGCCGTAGCTTTAAAAATATACTAAGTACGTAGTTCATGTATGCCTCACCCCTCCAAAAAAAAATTGAACACATAGTAATTATCCACAGATTGGTCAGACACCTTAAGACACCTCAAAAGTAGAACCAAGAGAAGCTCTGATAAGAGACAGGATCTTATTCTCCTTCCAAATTTCAGTGTCCTGCTTAGAACCTGCGTTTTTCCTGACTGGCAGTAGGAATACCTGCAGACAGCTTTCACTATGCATACAGGAGGAGTTTTTTGTTTGTCTTTTTGTTTTGTTTTGGTTTTATCTGTTTGTTTGTTTTTGCAGTAAGATGCATGCACTCACCAGAGACAGAGAGAGAGGGAAAGCGACAAAGCACCCCCAGAGGGGACAGACACACCACAATCCCTTCTCCTCCATTCTCCTCTCAGGATTATGGACACCCACACACGTGCCTGGTGTGATTTTCAAGCCACTAGGTTCAGTACTCAGACTGTATAGTTGGCCATGTGGGAATAAGCACCTTAACCTCCACCACCTGCTGGCCTGCTTTTTCTATAGATTAAGTTGATTTATTCTTGTTGGGTGCAACCCAATGCAGCTCAGCTAGCACGAAAGAGGCACACATATGTAGTAGCAGGTGGGGTATGTTTTACTACAGTACCTCTGAACCCACAGTTGTGCCTGGTCTAAAGCACTTTCTACTCTACTCACTAGACACATGCCTTAATGACAGATACTGCCTCTGGTTCCCTAGTATACTGATCATTTAAAAAATACTGGTATACCAGTGGATGTAGCAATTAGCAAAAAGATTTTCTGTGAATTTTGTTATGGATTTACTTTTCTACCTAAATAAGTGAGCCATTCTGCTTCTATTCAAGCCATTTTCAGTTAACTGAGGATGACACGAGGCCTCCAGGTACTAACTGTCAACATCAGTTCTCCTCGTCTCATGCTGTAGCAAGGGAAGAAAAAATTGCACTGAAGCTGTACTAACCATGGGGCAACCTGAGACTAAACCCTCGAAACTCAGTTGTCTGATTTGCCTCTCCTAAGAGCTAAGAAGATGCGCAATGGATCATGAGATACCCTCATATTTCAAGCTAGTTAAGGTTTCGAAACCTAGATCTTACTCATGTGCCACAACTAGATGGAACAGCTCCAGGCTACAAGTCCCCTCCTCTCTGTCTTTTTCAGTCTCTCTGTAAGGGCCTGTCTAACATCATTCTCTAAGCACTGATCTTATACCTGTTCTAAAGGGGAAAAGAGATTTCTCCACAGAACTTTAACTGAATTAGACCAGAAATTAGTATGCAACACACGGTCCCAGATATGTGAGCAGTGAGACAGATCAATGTGTCACTTACTTCATTAGGCTATGATTTAATTACAAGCAGACATTCTTTCCAGTTGTGTCTTTCCCATAGTCCCCGATGTTCAGAGTATAAGGACAACTTCATTTAGATGAGAAAAAATTTTCAAGAAGAGCTTCTGGAAAACCAGGCTTAGAAAATTCTGTAGGTTATAACTAGCCTAATCCTTGCCACCCGATATTTAGTTAACAAATATCTGTCAAAGGCCTACTGTGTGGATGCTGGGTAGCTGGAGGAGAGGCCAAGCAAGCCCCTGCCTCATGAAGGAGCTTACAGTCCAACGAGGGAACAACTCTGAATGTTGCTAGCACTAATAAGTACGTGTGGATAAATTATGGTAAATATCACGAAGCTATAAGAGAAATCATTTAGGGGTTAGGAAGGGTTCTTTGAGGAAGAGTCTTTTAAAACAGGATTTAAGAGATGAGAAGGAGCTGGCCTGGTGAAAACAGTATTTTAAAATAATTGAGTACCACAAGCAGAAGGTCCTAAGGTGGAAAAGATCGAATTATGGAACCAAAAGATCAGTATGGCTGAAGCACAGTGAGGGCAGCTGGCGCTCTCACGAATGCTGAAGTTAAGGGTTTGGGCCTTAAAAAAAGCAATGGGAAGCCATCAAAAGGTTTCTAGGGAATGAATGATATCATCGGCCTTATATTTATAATAATTCATTCTTTTTTAAAATTATGATTTCTGGTTTATATATAATCAATATATATCCTTATGGGCTGCGGTATGGTTTTATAAGGCATGCACAGTGTACAATCATCAAATCGAGGAGATAAGTGTATTCATCTTGTTTAACATTGAACATTACATTATGTTGTGCACATTTGTTAACAGTTCTACTAGTTTTTGAAATATGTATTCAATTATCCCCATTTTTAACTCTGTTATGATACACTATCTCATAGCCTATTCAGTTTCATATTTTTCATTCTGGCTCTCATGTGGTGAGTAGGCTGGGGGGAGGTGAGAAAGGTTTCTGGGTGGCCAGTGAGGAAGGACAGGTGCAATCCAGGGGAATCATGTCAATGTTCTCTCAAGTATTAGGACATTTGAGGCACAGCCCACATAAAGAAAAATTCTATTCAACTGTCAGCATCTTTTGGAAAACTAACATGTTCTTTCGCTTGTGGAGGAATGGAGGAGATTTCATTCAACATGAACTTCAAGAACAATTACAGAGGTACTGTGTATTGTCCATCAGACCAGAGTCAAGAGGCTTAGGGTCAGAGATTTTTGGAATGTGAGACTCAGTGTCCACTGAGTTCCCCTGGCAGGGCATGGTGACTGGCTACAGGCTATCCTAAATTATTCCTAAGAGGACAGATATTTACTACACAGAGTGCTGAACACAACTCTGACCTTTCCGTGGTTGTAGAGCCACCGGGAAGAGGAGGATGAGGCACAGGCAGAGCTAAGGGTTTGAGGCAGATATTAAATTGACAAGTTTAGAAGACCTATCATCTGGCACAAGCTGCTACAATCTTGTGCCAGAGTTATTGTCACTGTGGCAAATAAACCTGCCTGATAGGACTTTATGAGAGTTCACTTAACAAGACATGGAAAATTATTTGACAATAACATGTATGATTAAGCCAATATCCAGTGTATTCTGGGTGGGAAATCATATTTTGTATGTTGTGATAATGTTCAGTGAATGAATGTAAAATGAATAATTTTAAAATAAAAAAATAACGTGAAGAACTTAATGTGGATAAAGCATTATTCCACACAGAGCCTGACCCTGAGGAGTCCTGAATAACAGAGAGTTGCTGATTTTCTCATCTAGGTAGTATCTTGAGTAGCAGGGAACTGGGGCCCAGGCTCAAGGTTTAATCTACCTCTGTCTTTGTGACTTTGGGCAAAATAATAAAATTTTCTAGCTCTCAGTTTTCTCATCTATTCAATCGGGGATGACAAAATGTACTTGAAAGGGGGGCCATGAAAATGGAATGGTCCATTCTACTCACTTCCATTTCTCCCTCCACTCCCACCAAGCAGGAACACTAGAAGCAGTCTTTTCTCAACCTGGGAGGGTGAGCTGCACATGCAGCGGAAGGCAGGGATCTACACCAAGGGGGGAGAAGTGAGACCAGAGGGCTTTGGGGCATTCAGAGGGCTTTGGGGCATCCACTCCATGCATCTCTCTGCAGAGGACAAGGATTATCCAGAAGGAAGCTGACTCCTTCTGCTAGATATTCCTGGAGGGAGACTCAGTTAACATTGAGAGATGCTGGAAATGGATTATCGCTGATAAGGTAAAACCCCACGGCTCCAAACTCCACACTGAAAACGTGTATCCTGCTCGAGAGGGAAAGAAAGGAAACCTCCACGAGCTGTTTTCCTGTTTTCGATGGAGGAAGGGTGACTCGTGCTTATCCTGCCAGCTTCAAGCTTGTCAGCGAAAAGCAAACTCATGCTGGACAGTGCGCCTTGATTCAGACTCGATGGCCATGGAACACCCACAAGATGTCAACATCTTGCTAGAGTCAGGTGTACCCCAAAGAATTTCCAGGGGCAAGGGCAGACAACACAATATGGTGGGCAGAGGCCTGAGATCCAGTACACTGAGCTGTGCAGCCCAGATGCAGTCAGAGGACCCAGGGCCCATGCTGTGAATAGGAGAAGGGAAAGCAAAACGGACACCAGGGCTGGGCACTGCACAAGTACCATCTCTGAGAGGGATGAATGGCAATGCAGTAGGACGAACTAGCAAGGAAAGAGGCAGAGAGGTGAGCTGAACCCAAGCTGAGACATTAGACATTCCCAAGAAGAAAATTTGGCTTGGTAAGTCAGAATGGGAGGAGAAGAACATGATAGTTCTTCATACGAAAGCAGGTTAGGGATGAGATAAATCCAAAGGTTTTGGGTTTTGTCCTGTTTTGTTTTCGCTGTAGGGTATGTGTGCTTGCCAAAGAGAGAAAGAGAGAGGGAAAGTGATAAATGACTCCCCAGGGGGGATGCCCATGCCACAATCCCTTCACCCTATTCTCCTCTTGGGATTCTGGGCACACATGCCAGATGTGCTTTTCTAGCCACCAGGTCTAGGACTCAAACCATGGTCAGCCATGTAGGAGTCCAGCACTTTAACCACCATGTCACCTATCGGCCCTCGTAAATTGTTCTCAATTTGTTATAATTTATAGATTTTTGTATCCCATATCTCATTCCTACCAAGAGAGTCTCTAAGAACTTAGCTCTCAGATTCATTCCCATAAAAATGTTATACTCCCATTCAGGGTCAGTTGAAGAGACAGTCTCATGTCCTGAAAATTTTCTTTGTAAGATTCTAGCAAATGTAGCATTTGCTTCTTTGTGTGCTGTGTCTAATATTTCTTCCTTCTCAATCGGGGTACCATAGACAACCGGAATGAATTGTGCATCCCTCCAAGAGAGACTGAAAGCCAGGGTCAAAGTCTGGAACCTGTCAGTAAATTTACTGGGGTCTTTGGTTGCTTGTCCAACTTTTCTCTGCATTGATGAATATCAGTAATGGTTTGGAGAACTTTGATGGACTCTGATTGGGCCCTCTTGTCCAACTATTTCTATAAGGGGAAAGGTGATCCTGCTTCGAGTGCATGATGGAATGAAAGGTTGATTATATATTCATTCTGTCTTCTTTGGGGTAGACACACTCATACTTGGGGCACAAGGGGAGGAATGGTAGGAAGGAGGTGTATGTCCTCTTGGTAGTCCCATTATGGCCAAGGGAAACTAAGTGATTATTTCCCATGCCTCCTACAAGAAAAAGAAGGGGAAATGACAGAAGAGGAAGGGATAGGCAACCTAGGACCAGAGTCCTGCCTGGGGCATCTCCCTTGCCAGTGGATACTCCAAGGGAACCAGCTAGGCATCATCCCTAGACGATATCCCTGCCAATAACACCAGATGCCGACCATCCTCAGCCTTAGTGTATCTTGAGATCCTTGGAGTGAATACCTATATTGAGCAACTAGAATTAATATTCCACCTGAGGCATCCCCTTGGAGGGGGATGAAGCTCCGGGACAGTGACCTGGGCATCCCCAGCTTGCCATGTCTTTTTTGGTTCCCAGGACCATTTCCTTGGTTGAATGTCTTCAGCCTGACTGAGAGTCTCCAGGATCCTTGGAGTCCTTCTAAAGAGCTATGACCTACCCTTCCTTTGGTTCTGCCTTCAAGAAGAAGCACACTAAAGTGGGTATGAGAATAAAGTAATATGTAGTTTGGCCTGAGCAAGTCTTTGAAACAGCAGCTGGACTTTTGATTTCTCCCCAGGAGGTATTCATTTGATAAGGGTCTGGTCCTTGGGACTCCTTTCTGGTTCTGAAATGGAAGCAACTAAAAGGTACAGGAAAGATTAAGGGTGAGTCACCCCCTAGAAAAAGTCATTCCAGAAAGCAGCAGAGAAAATGACAAAGGAAGGGAAGCCTTGGAAGAGAGACAGAGAAGTCTAGCAGGAAATTGCCTGTCATCATGTTGAAGGAAGGTGTAGTTCTCATAGCAGCATATGGGGCATGGGCCTTGAGAGACTTGTGAAATGGTCTACAACAGGTAGGAAAGGGATTAGGGTAAACAGTATGGTGAGAAGAGCTATAGGGAGTAATCTAAGAGATCAAAGTGGGGCAACCAGTGGTTTTCCTTCAACAAGATTACTGTGGCCTTCACGAGGACAGATAACACAGGGCTCAGGGTAATACTGAGGGCTAAGTCCTGGGAGCAGAGAGGAAGTCTTCCTTGGCTTAAGGAGGAAATCAGCAAAAAAACAAACAAACAAAAAAAAAAAACATAGCCTTGAATTAAGTGTATCTATAGGCATGTTGTTTCCAGGAATGACCGAGGAAACCTTGGGATGTAAAGATAGCAGCCATGGATAAGGTTGCTCTTACACAGTTTTTTTTGTTTGTTTGTTTTTTGTTTTTTGGGGTTTTTTGTTTGTTTGTTTGTTTGTTTCCTGAGGGGCAAATGAGTTCATTTCCCCAAAATATTCTCCTTGCAAAAGCCTGCAGAAACATATCCCTTTTTCTTTAGATTTCCAAGTTGGCTGGCTTAGCTTTAGGAAGTAAGGTGATTTCTTCCCTACAGAACATTCTTTTCTATCCACATATGCTGATGGGAGAGACAGATAAGGAGCCATAGTGAGACCAAGGACATTCTAATCGCCCAAAATCAGACAGACAAGAAGTGGTTGAGAGACTGAGTCTAAACCAGGTGGAACAGGATGGTGCCTAGAATGACCCAAGATGGCACCAGAAATGATTGCTGAATTCTTCAGACTCATCATACCCTCATTTTATGGTGTTAGCATTCTAGATGACAATCCCATCTACACTATGAGAGTTTAGAACAATAATGGCAATGATAGACCCTACCGTAATCAGGCCAGAAAATAGGGAGAGGACAATGGTTTCAGAAACACCACTGCCCTTTTCCCTTCAGGCAGAAGTTCCTTCCCTTGAAAGGAATGAAACTGCTCATCCACTCTCCTCACATGGCCGCTCCACCATGGGGCAGCCAGTTCTCCACACTTCAGTGAACTTGCTTTCACTCTCCCTCAATGGCTCACTCTTGAATTCTTTGCCATGCAAAGCTGAGAACCCTCACATCCCGGGAGGGACCACCATGGGTTGAGTTTCCCTAGCAACAATAGTACTTCTATTAAATATTAATAGGAAAAAAGAAGGGCTGATGCCCAACTTACAGGTTCAAGTCTTCCAACAGGAGATGAGTCTTCATTACGAGATTGGAGTAGGCTGAAGCAGCAGACTACAAGCACCATGATCAGGAGAAAGAGGAAAGCTATAAGACAGACCATCACATGGCACTTTATGACACAACGGAGTAGAAAAAAGGTTTGCAGAAAAGAAAAAATCCCCACAGTCTGAAACGTGAGAGGAAATGACATGGGGAAGGGGCTTGTGTTTTGCTTATTTCAGTATGAGCCCGCACAATACACAACCTTGTCTTCTGCCTGGCCTGGAATATTCTAGCGTCCAGGATATCCTGACATGAGAGACTTTTTATTTGGGGCACTCTAATGGCTTTCAAATGCCCACCCCACGCAAATGTGGCTATCTGGTGGCTGAAGAAGAAAAAAAAAGAGAAAAAGAAGAGGAGTCTCTCGCCCTTAAACACGGTTTCTAGCCCTACATGCAAGTTGCCCATACCAAGAATATTATTCCGGTCTTGGTTGGCCCGCTATGGCCGAGAGACACGACAGAAATGAAGATGAAAATGAGAAAGAAGGAACAGAGTAGACGGGGTCCCCATTTACGGGTTTACCTCTTGGCTGGATCGCTGCAATGTATGTTGCGGGAGGGCTATTATCCAAGTTCTCGGTGTTTTGAACGAGAATTGACTAAAACCCGCCAATAGTGAAAGTAAAGGAGACTTCAATAAGTAGAAGCGAAAGTACACTTGCGAGAGGGAGACTCAGCCCACGCGGAAAGAGGAAGAGTGGTTCAAGGCCCTGGTAACAGCTTCCCATAGGGCTTATAATTCCTGAACCGGCTGATCATAGGCTGGGCCACTAATTGCTTTCACCCCATTGGCTATATATCAAATGCGGCTGGTTCTCATTAGCTCTATCGAATGTGGCTGGGCCCACTGATTCAACTCATTGGCCATCAGCTAGACATCCCCCACTGAAAATCTCTCACCTACATTACCACAAGCTGGAAATTTTCTGCCCTGGTCATTTTTTCTAGCTAGCCACATAGACAGCTTCCTTACCCACTTCCATTTTCCAGCTTTCTTCCTGCCTCACTACCATACCACTTGCTGGCCCCAATTCAAAGAGTTTTAAGAGCAGAACTGAAGGGGTCCATAAGTAACTGGTCATTCTCTTACTTGAGGAAATAATGGCGATCAGAGAGGTGAGAATGCATGTCCAGAGTCACACAGCAATGAAGTGACAGAGGCAGGACGGGAAGCTAGGTCTCCTTTTAGCCACACCAGCCTGTTTTGCCTCTAAACTAAAAGAAGAGTCCTGGTTGGGGGGGTAGGAGGGTACTGAGATGTCCGGCCTGACCAACAACTGGGGGCTGTACCGTGTGTTCTCCTAGCCCTGGGCCAATGAAACCCTCTAGACCCCTTGTCATAGCAAGGCCCAGAAGAGGGAGAAAGGAGAGAACGCAGCTGGGACTTCCTCAGGACTGCACCCTCTAGCCAACGTCCAACCATCACGCCACACTGGGGACTGTCTATAGACTTCCAGCACAAAGACAGTAAACAAATAAGCAATGAAGAGTCCACTCAAATGACTGTTCCTTGGCTAATTAAAATACCTAAGATAATATTAAGAGGAAAAGGATATAAAGTAATAATAATCATGTATTAATACTACCTAAAATACAAAATTAAAAGAGAATAGTAAGGAAAAAGTAAGCCAAAATATTGGTAAAAGCCTGTTTCGGTATATGATAAACTAAGAAATGATACTTTCAATATTAATTTTGTCAAATTGTCTTTGGTTAACATTTCATACCTTTATAACACTAAGGTATATGCAACATGTGTACATAAAGGTCTGTCAATAAAGATGAAAATTTTATTTCTTTTTTTTTTATTTTTTTTTGAGAGGTTTTTGCCATAGGGCGTGTGCGCTCGCCAGACAGAGAGAGACAGAGAGACAGAAAGCGAGAAATCACCCCCCAGGGAGGATGGCCAGGATGCAATCATTTCTCCTCCATTCTCCTCTCAGGATCCTGGGCACTCACACACACGCGCCTGGTGTGAGTTTTAAGCCACCGGGTCCGGGATGCGAACTGCAGCCGACTACATGGGAATCCAGTGACACAGCCATTGCACTAACTGCTGGTCCCGAGATAAGAAAATTTTATTTCTCACCTCACTCTTTTTCATTGCAAGTAGCAGGCTAGCTACATTTGAGATCGGCTAGCTCAATGAGCAGTCAGTGCACATCTGCCTGTGTGCTCAGAATGGTACATGTACTGTGGAAAATATAAAAGAAATTAAGACATGGGACCAGCAGGTGGCATGGGGGTTGAGGTGCTAGACTCCCACATGACCCATGCGGTTTGAGTCTCTGATCTGGTGACTAGCTTTCTCACTTTCTCTCTCCCTGATGAGTGCACACACCCTATAACAAATTAAAATAATAACAATAATAATAATAAAATTATTGGGTCAACGGAAAAGTCATGACATTTTGGCATAGAAAAATATGTCATGACTTTTCCGACAGCCTAATAAATAATTCTTTAAAAAAATAAATTAAAAGACACAGACCTTTACTCAGAAGTTTTAGGAAAACACAACAGGTACAAGTGCAGATTCTGCCCTCACCCCACTCCAAATAGAAATTTCCTAAATGTATTTATCTACAGTTGAAATCTCTCCCTTAACTCCACAGCTTCCTTACAATTGAATGTGCCAACTGCCTCCAACCCAACATTTTCCAAACCAGATCCACTGTCACTATTCCCACCTCCATTGCCCATGGAGTCCATTCCTCAGCTCGAGGGTGGAGGATGAGGAACTGAGATGCCAAAAAGCAACGGGCACTGGGTCTCAGGACTGGTCACATGGAATGAAGGGAGGAAGGGCTCCCAGCCACACACCATGGCCTTTCCTGAACCAAAATGCCCTGGGACTCACCTCGGCTGCAGCTTATTCCAGACCAAGACTCTAAGGACATATCAATACCTGTCACAAGCAGGGAGGCAAGATGAAAGCCTGCTATCGAGAGGCCCGAGGTGGCATTTATGAGAGTGGAAAAAGTATGGGCCAGTTATTACTGTTGGAAATGTCTAGTCATATTTTATCAAGAAACGACCCTAAAGGCAATATTAGAAGAATCTATCAATCTTTTAACACAGGCAGCAGCCAGGAAATGGTCACGTTTCCAGACTTCTCAGGCCTGAGTAAGAGCGTGTGGGCCCAGCCACGGTGGATCAAGCAGGAGGGTACTGCTGCTCATTGGCTGAGGTGGCTTGGGAGGCTGGGTTCACTTCCTGAGCCAACCTCAGCAGGCCGGCGGGTGGTGTGCACCTGTGGTCCCAGCTCCCTGGGAGGACTGTGACATGAGCAGGCACTACCAAACACTCCTCTATCTCCTTTCCTCTCGGGAAAACTAAGCACGTGTGTACGTGAGGGTGGTGTAGGGACCTTGTTCTGCGTGAGGGCCGTGCTGGTTGGTGTGCACAGGCAGACTCGTCGGAGCCTATAGTCTGGAGCTGGAGGTGAGGGTGGGTTGTGGTATCAGGATTTAGTTGGGGGTGCTGTCTCATGCTGTCTTCTCCCTCATGGAAGAAATCATTTTTTAAAAAAAATTAGCTTTCAAGGTAAGGATTATTAGTGCTCCTATTCTCAAAGGGCACGGTCTAAGGCACAGAGAGGGCGTTCCACTGAAAAGAATGTCCTTAGCAGCCATGTCTCAGTGCGAGCTTTCCACTGCGAGCTGCGTGGAGGAGGGGAGGTGACACACAGTCATCCAGTCATGTGTCCATTAGTCTGTGGATGCACCCACCTCCCGGCCATGCCCTTTACTCACTTATTCACGCCTTCCTTTGTTCAGTTCTGAACAGAAACTCCATCTTCCTCGCAAGTCAGGCCCGCTGACCTCAGGACGTTGTGAGAGGAACAAGCAACAGCCTGAACACACATGTGTCACTGATGGTGAAAATGGCACAGTGGGAAGTGAAGCGAGGGAGGTTAGGGAAAAGAAGGTGGGCAGAATTTGACTCAATTGTGAGTAGCTCCAAGCTGCCTTTTCTCTACTTGCTTATCTGATTGAATTTCAGAACCCTAGCGTTTCTGTTCAAGCAGCTCCCAAATTAGCAAGCACGCCCTGGGTTCCTACAACATGTACTTGCTATTCAGGACACCTGCCCTTCCTGGCATGCCCATGATTCCAGAGTGCTCTCCCAGTTGGGAGGGAGGGGGGAGTTACTAAGCAGCTCTGCCAGGAGGCAGCTGTGTGGCCTCGGCCAAGCTCACCCTGGGAGGGGCCCGAAAACTCCCTGACACTGCGCCGAGCACAGTGTTCCTGGTCAGCAGTGGTGCTGGGCCTGTGAGCTTCCGCCCCATAACCATGGTTGCGTCTTCTAGTGTTTCCAGCGCCCGCACAGCCTTTCTGACTGCTTCCCTTCCAGACAGTGGAGATTCACATTCCTTTCTAGAGCGAGGTTCCAGAGGGCCTGGTGGGCTAAGCTTGCCAGCTGGGGAGAAACTGGAAGTCGCAGTGCGGACTCCCAGCCAGTGCTCTGGCCATTCCTGCCTGCCTTCTCTCCTCACTTACTGCATAATCTTAGGTCTGGATAGTGGCTTTTTTCCCCAAGGTTCATGTTGGGGAGTTTGGTCTCCATCTCAGTGACTGGGCCTCCAGTCCCTCCAGGAACCTTTGCTGGCTAGAGCTGAGAACCCAGGAGGCCTCACCACACCACGAGGCCTGAAGGAACGGGCCCAGGGTTACATTGAGAAGGTGCATACTCACTCCCCTTTTAGTCTAAGCTACTGGCACTTTTGGGAGAATTTCATGCCCTGCTCTCCAGGCCCTTCTGAGTGTTTGTTATAATTTCATTTTTAACTAGTAGGTTATTTTTCCCAGTTCAATTCTGTTCCCAACATCTAAGCCATTGAAAATGTTTTTGGATTCTGTTCTGTTAGATGTCAGGAGGTGAAACTGTGACTATCTTGCCAGCTGGCCCCACAGTTCTCAGGAAAACACCTGGACCAGAACCTTGGTGCAGCAGGTGGTGGTGACAGTAACCATGGCTACAAAGCCACTCATTACATTTCACTGTGGGCTGAATGGTGGCTTGTCCCCAGAAGGTTCATGTTGGTGAGTTTGGTCTCCATCTCAGTGACTGGGCCTCCAGTCCCTCCAGGAACCTTTGCTGGCTAGAGCTGAGAACCCAGGAGGCCTCACCACACCACGAGGCCTGAAGGAACGGGCCCAGGGTTACATTGAGAAGGTGCATACTCACTCCCCTTTTAGTCTAAGCTACTGGCACTTTTGGGAGAATTTCATGCCCTGCTCTCCAGGCCCTTCTGAGTGTTTGTTATAATTTCATTTTTAACTAGTAGGTTATTTTTCCCAGTTCAATTCTGTTCCCAACATCTAAGCCATTGAAAATGTTTTTGGATTCTGTTCTGTTAGATGTCAGGAGGTGAAACTGTGACTATCTTGCCAGCTGGCCCCACAGTTCTCAGGAAAACACCTGGACCAGAACCTTGGTGCAGCAGGTGGTGGTGACAGTAACCATGGCTACAAAGCCACTCATTACATTTCACTGTGGAGGGCGAGGGGGACACAGAACTGAGGGATGGAGACTGCAGAGAAAGGAGGGAGAGAGGATTCATAGTCTATCTTCAGACTGAACCTGTATCATTAGCATCTGCCAGAGTGGGGTGGCATCTGGAACTTGACCCAGAAATGGTTTAGGGCCAGTTAATCAGGAGCACAAGGATGCTGAATGTGAACTTAGAATCTGAGTCTCATTGATAGGGCCAGCAGATGGCATAATAGGTACGTTGCTGGACTCCCACATGGCCAACCACGGTTTGAGTCCTGGACCCAGAGGCTTGAAACTCATGCCAGGCACGTGCGCAGGTGTGCCCAAGAATTCCTAGAAGAGAATAGAGGAGAAAGGATTGTGGCAAAGCCATCTCCCCTCCCCCCCTGGGGGGAGGTGTGATTTTGCACCTTTTGTCTCTCTAGTGAGCACATGCATCCTATAGCAAAAAAAACTCTTAAAAAAAAAGTAGAAAGATGAGCTGCTCCTATGCCCTGAGAAATTGTGGACATCTCTGGGACTACCCTGGACTTCTACAGAAAAGAACTCTAGCTTGAGGAGCCACAGGTTGGCATGTGAAGTGGGTAACTGCTAACAATGAACTAAACAAGTAACAGGGTGCTGGGACAGGAATGGACGTGATCTAGCCCTGCCCAGGAGAAAGACCGGTCCTTGATTCTCTGCAAAGCACTTTGTCAAGCGCCACCCCTGTGATCTCGCCGCACCCCTGGAGTACTGCCCACCTTAGCGTGTAAAAGAGATAACCTCTTCGTGCCCTTCCAGACCTGTGCTCTCCCTGGGAGTCAGTCCCCTGCCTTGAAGGCTCACCAGGTGCAGGAACCAGACAGTTGGCTGGGGTGTAGGAAGACCAGCATACTGAGAAGGGGCAGGTGTGTGTGCAGGGGGGAGGCTTGCCTGCAGTTCTGAAAAGTGCTTCACTTTGCCTGTAGTTGGAAAGATACTAGGAGTCCTTTGGTCTGTGGCATCCCCTGATGCACGCTGGAGTGAGGCTCTTCCAGCTGAAATATCCCCAGTGAAAGGTGGGTCTGACACCTGCCCCCAGCCCTCCCTGCCTGATATCCTGGCTGGGGACAACACCGCTGAAGCCCGCTTCACCCCACTGCTCCCCCACCAGCAGACTCGTGTTCCGCTAGTCACTCTCCTTGCTCCAGGCTGCTCCCCTGGCCCAGAGGCCCTGAGCAGAGCTGCTGTGCCTTGCGGTGCACACTCTGGGACTTGAGTTCCTCCCCGATTGTTCTCATCCTGCAAGTTTTCTCTGGCAGAAGAGAAGGCATGTTAAACTTTTTAGGGTAGAGGAATGATTTCCTGGCTCTGAGTGGCCTTCTCAAACTTCGCTATTATTCTTATAGGACTAAATATGTTTAATTACAGCACGATACTCCCTATACATGCTTATCACAGCCCAGCGAGGTAAATTTACACATCAGATTAACAGCATCAAACCCTCCTTCACACGAGAAAACTTTCTGTACTTACCTCTCCTTAGTCCCTCCAGCCTCCACACACCTGACCAAGGGCAGAGGCCTCCCGAGATTAGCAATGTGTACCTGGGGTGCAGGGTGGGGAGGAACAGAGCCCCTTTGTCCTGCATCCCACAGGCCACACACACCCCTCCAAGGCGGCTCCTCAGGTCTGTACACAGGTGTGGTGGATGAGACGCATCAGTGCCCGGCCATGTGAGCAAGTGTGAAACAAACAGAAGCCCTCTATTTCCACGAGCTCAGGTGCAAACGGTGTGGGACCTGTTTCCCCGGTGAGAACCAGGAGCTCCTTAACAGCCTTTGAGTGGGAAGTGAACGGTCCGAATGAACTGTGCCCAGAGCCATCTGACAGTTGAGGGACAAGATCTGGGTGCTCACCCAGCCCAGACACCCAGGAGGAAGGACTCCTCTGCTGGGGGACGGGGTGTGTGACTGAGACAGAAATGAGGTGGCCTCGTCGCCAGCACTGGCCCAGAGGCGCCCAGCTTACCTGCCTGAGCATACCTCGGCATACCTTTGGCAGGAGACTCCCCTGAACCTCCCTCTAACATAGGGACCCCAAGTCATTTGTGGTTTGGAGGAAAAGCCAGGCAGTGGCTGAGTCATAAAGGACAGGGACTGCGGATGTGAGGCATTTCTGAGGGTGCCTGGGGGCAGGGAGGCAGGACAGTGCAAAGCTGCCCTGAGAATTTATTCAGATCTGGGACTGATCGGGTACTACGGAAGGGCTTCTTCCATGGCTGAGAGCTCCTAATTCAATTTGGTCCCGGTCCATCTGAGACTGGGAGCTCCCTGCCGTCATCCCCTGCCTCCCACAACCATACTATGGCCAGACAGACTGCCTGGGAGAGGAGGCATCATCTAAGCGGCAGGAAAAGGTAACACAAATCAGTGTTTATGGGGTGTGGCCCTGGCTGTGGTGGAGACCGTGTAGAGGTGCAGTGAGACAGATGGAGACATGTGGCTCGGAGAGCGGGGAGCTGGGTTTGTAACTAGTCGAAAGATCCCGCCCAGCCTGGGGCATTAGCGTGGGCAAGGTAGAACCCTCAGCTGGCTGGGCAGACACCGCCTAGCCCTGAGCTCACCATTGCATTCTGACCAGCACTCATGGAGCGTGAGCGCCACCTGGTGGTCCTATCTGGTATGACCAGGGTCCAGTGACTGGAAGCCAGCCCTCAGGGCCAGTCTGATCACCATCCCGGTGGCTACTGATGTCAACCCACACCGACACAATGCATCTTTCCAAACAGCCTGCATTCTACCCACCTAGGCTATGCTCAGCCCAGTCCCTGTTGATTGCAGTAAGGGTAGTATCTCTGCCAAACTAACCAAGACCATCCCACTACTTACTTGTGCCACACCCTGAGCTAGGCACAATGTATCAAAAATTATGAAGCATGGGCCTGGCCAGTGGCATGATGGTGAAGGAGCTGGACTCCACTATGGCCAACCACGGCTCAAATCTCAGACTTGGCAGCTTGCTTTCTCTCTTTTTCTCTCTCTCTCTGGTCAAAACTGAGTAATAATAATAATGATAATAATAATAATATGAAATAACTTTTTATTTTTCATTACTAAGCTAAGGTCCTTTTCTTCAAGGGGCTGATATGTTTAAATATTTAGAATTAACCAAAATATAAAATGTAGATGACAAATAGATTCATTAAGCTGTAGGGACACAGACAGGGTGACAACTCACCAAACCTCAGCTTTTCTTAAGGTGTCATCAAGATGCGAAGGATAGGTAACATCTCAGCAGGTGGGAAGGACAGACCAAGCAGAGCAGCAGGGTAGTAAAAACGCCTAGTCCAAGATGCAGTGAGGGTGGCTGTGGAATTCTGCTGAGGAGGAGGGGGGTGGAGGGCAGATGGAACCTGAAGGATGACTTGTGTAAGCCAGGTTCTTGGCTTAAACCTCTGCTGAGGTATGAGACCCTGAAAGTTTTGAAGCAGGAAATGACAGGGCTGGTCTTTAAAGAGCTACTTAGGAAGGGCCAGCCGGTAGTGCAGCAGTTAAAGGATGCACTGGGAGCCAGATTTCCACAGTCCACAGATCCTGTCCAGGGAGCCTGCCCCTGGTTTGAAAAACATGCCTGGTACATGTGTGCATGTGGTCAAAGTCTTAAAAGGATGGCAGGAAAAGAATTGGTGTGAACACGCCCCATCATGGTGTCTTCTCTCTCTCACTCACTCACACACACATGAACCCTGGCAATTAAAACAAAAAACTATTTAAGGGGCAAGTGTGCAGGAAGACTGGTCAGGGCAGATGGCTGCAACATTCCGATGACAAGACCCGTCAACGAGCATTGGACCTATTACTGACACGTGCCAGCCCTGTGCACACAAAAGTCCCTTCCCTGGTGGGCCTACATCCTGGAGTGTGATGAGGGAGTGGGCAGGAAGGAGGGAGGGGAGACAGGTGGCAAGATACTGCAGGAGGAAAATCTCCAGGACTTTGATGATCAGTGGGTAAGAAAAGGGGAGGGACAGAGATTCCACCTGGATGATGGGAAGCAAAAAGAGACCCACTTGAGGAGGAGGGGAAGGGCAGGTTTGCGAGGGGAAGGAAAGGAGTCTGCTTTGGGGTATAATCAACAAATTCAACAAACCCTGAGCAAAGACTGAGTCCACACAATCAATATTACATGACAACGACCTGCCTCTCCCATCTCATGCCAAGTCAGACTAGATTTCCTAGAAAACGCTCCTGCCATGAGAGGGTAATGTTGTGTTCTGTCCATTGTGCAGATTTCTGTACACAGAAAAGAAGAGCTCCCCTGGAGAGAAACTGAATTGTCCATGTGCTAAAAGGATGAGACCTGCCTGTGAATAACTAGAGCTAGTGGCCCCCAGAAAAGGCTCTAAGTCCTCGCTGTGGCAGGCCCAAAATGCCCTTGGTCCAGAGCCATTCCTCTCTCTCTTTGTCTGGCTAATCCTTGGTCCTTAAAGACTCATCTAGGCCATGGTGTGGTCCAGTGATATTGTGCTGCTCAAGCAATGCTGGATGTGTGTGGAAGATCACAGGTTCAGATCCTCGGAGAAGACCCATGACCATGGCTGGGAAGGCTTGAGAAATCACTCCCTAAGGGGCATGACCACACCACAATCCCTTCTCTTCCTTGGGTTTTAGGCACACATGCACAAACATGCCTGACATGATTTTTAAGCCACCAGATCCAAGACTCAAACTATGGTCAGCCATGTGGGAGTTCAGTGCCTTAACCATTACAGCACCTCCTGGCCCCAGGATCATACATCTTTAAAAATAACATTTCATCATGATCTTTATCAAACTTGGGCAGTGTCACTCCTCTGGCTGGCAGCTCAGGATCAACTGTTTCCAGGAATATTGTCCAAGGGTTTTCACTGACGCTGAGTTCGATCATGGTTTTGTCGCCGTCTGCTTTGTCCTCTAACACTGCACATCACTTTGTTCTATCACTCCCTGCTTGCAGGGACCATAATTGGATTTGTGCTTGTGGAAATCCCATGGTCGGAGAGAGGTTCTGAACAAACTCAGTAAGCGAGGAGTCCTTCGATACTTTGAACACGGTGTACCTCACTGTTTCTTCATCGTACATGTCATTTCCTTGGCAGCTCTCTGCACCTGCTTATAGAGATGCTCTTCCCTCCGTTCCATCCACTTCTGAGCCTCGATCCTTCACTCTTCTCCACCAACTGCTGAGGAATGTCATGGTCTGTGACAGCTTACAAAACTTCACTCAGCTTCAACTCCCTGACACACACTAACACGTAGACACTGGTGCAGTGTTGTACAGAAAGGTCGTCACTGTGTCCCCATAGTCGTGTTTAATGGCTTTCTTTTCTTTTTTTTTTTTTTTTTTGGTGGGGGAGGAGGTTTTGCTATAGGGCACATGCGCTCACCAGAAAAACAGAGAGAGACAGAGAGATAGAAAGTAAAGTATCATCCCCCAGCGGGGCATGACCACACTGGAATCCCTTCTCCATTCTCTTGGGATCTTGGGCACGCACGCATGCACACGCGCCTGATGTGAGTTTAAGCCACCAGGTCTGGGACTTGAACTGCAGTCGACTACATGGGAGTCCAGCGACATAGCCATTATGCTAATTGCTGGTCCCATTCAATGGCTTCTTCGGTGCACCCAGGCACCATGTCATCATCAGATTTACACCATCTGCCATCCCCCAGGGGTCGAGGTTAACCATGTGGTCTGCCAGGATTATTACAACTGTGAGCTGAGACTGCATGAAGGGTTGATTCACAAGGTCCTTGGGCTCGTTTTTTTCTAAGAACTCATCACGTGCCAACTGTTCTGGGAACTCAAACCTATGGTTGATCTTAATGTTCTGGACCGTCCAAGGGTCCTCTTTGAATCTCGGGAGCTGCAGATGTAACACTGGTGACGATGTGAGGAATCCCACACCTTCCTCTGCTTCCTGCAAGCCATGCTCCCGGGTGTTGTATTATTACCATCAAGTTGTTCTGTTGCCAATAATGCACAAATGATTCCAATATATTTTTCTTTCCTTTTATACTTAGCAGGATGTCATAATAATCTTTCATTAGTCTACTTTCTTACACTGGACACATGCCACCATTTTGCCCTGAATAATTTAGATATGGTGCCTCTTTTTTATTTTCCACCGAGCAACACTCAGTCTCAATACAGCTCTTGAGCATCGGTTGCATGAAGCTAGCTAAAGAAGCTAGCTTTTCCCACTCAAACGACTTCGTTACTTTTCTGTTCCTATGGGCTTATCACTGTGCTAGAATTTATAGAATGCTCTCTGTAATGCTAAAGGGACACTTCTAGAGGAATCATTGCCTGTTGGCATCAGGCACGCAGCCTTTCGTAGCTGATTTGTGAAAACAAAGTCTGGACATGGAACAAGTCACTTCCTGACTCTTCAAGCAACACAGCCTGTGTGCTTCTTCGAATCCCACACAACTCCATGGAGAGCTTCGGCCTGCAAGAATTCCAAGGTGACCTTGTTGTCATTTCTAAATCCTTTCTTGGGGTCAGTCACTTTGTTCCAGGCCATGAAATTGGAAAATCCCCAATCATTTTCTTTATGGAAGAACAAATGTCTAACGTGACGACTGAACAAGTTGTCACCTGTCATTTATAATCTTCAGCACTGCTTGTGCATGACAAGACTACGACATGGAGTCGGACTCAGCATTGCACTGGAGAAAGAGCCCTATGCTTTTTTGGTATGGTCTGTCTGGATAAAAGTGTGGCATCACCATAATCTTGGATGGCAGATTTCATACAAACACGGAGGGCTAAGGACCGACTCAGTCTGCTGGCTCGCTCAACAGGGAACTGAAAGGTTGCCTCAGAGTGCCAACTGGCATCCTCCACATCTTTCTCAGAGTTGTCATGCTTCTCACTCAGGGCCATGTTCCTGCTGACTCTGAATCACACCATGTAAGAATGAAAGAGCCATACAAGCAAAAAGTCATTCATATATTCAAGCCAACATTTACTGAGCACAGTCTGAGACTGGGCACTGTTCCCAGTTCTAGACTTCCAGAGAGCAATTAAATTTAAAACTTGCCCTCAAGGAGCTCATAGTCTAATGAAATGATAAGCACAGAAATATTGCAATACAATGCAATGAATCCTAGAATAGAGGTATGTCTAACTTGGTGTAAAAAAGCCCAAACAAACATCAAGGAGGAGCCGGAAGGTGGTGTGATGGTTGAGGTGCTGGATTCCCATATGGCTGACTGTGGTTTGAATCCTGGACCTGGCAGCTTGCTCTCTCTGTGTTTCTCTCTGGTCAAATTAAAAAAATAACAATGATGAAAAAAATAAATAAACAATAATTCTTTTTTTTTTCTTTTTTTATTTGGAGAGGTTTTTGCTATAGGGTGCATGTGCTTGCCAGAAAGACAGAGAGACAGAGATACAGAAAGTGAGAAATCACCCCCCAGGAGGGATGGCCACACCACAATCCCTTCTCTTCCATTCTCCTCTTGGGATCTTGGGCAAGCACACATATGCGCCTGGCGTGAGTTTAAGCCACCGGGTTCGGGACTCAAACCATGGTCAACTACATGGGAGTTCAGCGACATAGCCATTACGCTAACTGCTGGTCCCAACAAACAATAATTCTTTAAAACAAACATCAAGGAGAGTGTTTCTCTTACTTTGGAGGACAGAAACTTAGGATCAAGAAAGTTTTGTTTGATCTTTCAGTTTGCCAGAGGGTGCATGAGCTCACCAGAGAGAAGAAGAGGAAGAAAGCACCCCCTGATTGGGCACGGCCAGGCTGCAATCCCTTCTCTACTTCTCCACCCAGTCAGGACACACATCCCTGAAGTGTCAAGTTACCCAGATCCAAGACTCAAACTATGGTCAGCCATGTGGGAGTTCAGTGCCTTAACCATTACAGCACCTCCTGGCCCCAGGATCATACATCTTTAAAAATAACATTTCATCATGATCTTTATCAAACTTGGGCAGTGTCACTCCTCTGGCTGGCAGCTCAGGATCAACTGTTTCCAGGAATATTGTCCAAGGGTTTTCACTGACGCTGAGTTCGATCATGGTTTTGTCGCCGTCTGCTTTGTCCTCTAACACTGCACATCACTTTGTTCTATCACTCCCTGCTTGCAGGGACCATAATTGGATTTGTGCTTGTGGAAATCCCATGGTCGGAGAGAGGTTCTGAACAAACTCAGTAAGCGAGGAGTCCTTCGATACTTTGAACACGGTGTACCTCACTGTTTCTTCATCGTACATGTCATTTCCTTGGCAGCTCTCTGCACCTGCTTATAGAGATGCTCTTCCCTCCGTTCCATCCACTTCTGAGCCTCGATCCTTCACTCTTCTCCACCAACTGCTGAGGAATGTCATGGTCTGTGACAGCTTACAAAACTTCACTCAGCTTCAACTCCCTGACACACACTAACACGTAGACACTGGTGCAGTGTTGTACAGAAAGGTCGTCACTGTGTCCCCATAGTCGTGTTTAATGGCTTTCTTTTCTTTTTTTTGGTGGGGGAGGAGGTTTTGCTATAGGGCACATGCGCTCACCAGAAAAACAGAGAGAGACAGAGAGATAGAAAGTGAGAAATCATCCCCCAGCGGGGCATGACCACACTGGAATCCCTTCTCCATTCTCTTGGGATCTTGGGCACGCACGCATGCACACGCGCCTGATGTGAGTTTAAGCCACCAGGTCTGGGACTTGAACTGCAGTCGACTACATGGGAGTCCAGCGACATAGCCATTATGCTAATTGCTGGTCCCATTCAATGGCTTCTTCGGTGCACCCAGGCACCATGTCATCATCAGATTTACACCATCTGCCATCCCCCAGGGGTCGAGGTTAACCATGTGGTCTGCCAGGATTATTACAACTGTGAGCTGAGACTGCATGAAGGGTTGATTCACAAGGTCCTTGGGCTCGTTTTTTTCTAAGAACTCATCACGTGCCAACTGTTCTGGGAACTCAAACCTATGGTTGATCTTAATGTTCTGGACCGTCCAAGGGTCCTCTTTGAATCTCGGGAGCTGCAGATGTAACACTGGTGACGATGTGAGGAATCCCACACCTTCCTCTGCTTCCTGCAAGCCATGCTCCCGGGTGTTGTATTATTACCATCAAGTTGTTCTGTTGCCAATAATGCACAAATGATTCCAATATATTTTTCTTTCCTTTTATACTTAGCAGGATGTCATAATAATCTTTCATTAGTCTACTTTCTTACACTGGACACATGCCACCATTTTGCCCTGAATAATTTAGATATGGTGCCTCTTTTTTATTTTCCACCGAGCAACACTCAGTCTCAATACAGCTCTTGAGCATCGGTTGCATGAAGCTAGCTAAAGAAGCTAGCTTTTCCCACTCAAACGACTTCGTTACTTTTCTGTTCCTATGGGCTTATCACTGTGCTAGAATTTATAGAATGCTCTCTGTAATGCTAAAGGGACACTTCTAGAGGAATCATTGCCTGTTGGCATCAGGCACGCAGCCTTTCGTAGCTGATTTGTGAAAACAAAGTCTGGACATGGAACAAGTCACTTCCTGACTCTTCAAGCAACACAGCCTGTGTGCTTCTTCGAATCCCACACAACTCCATGGAGAGCTTCGGCCTGCAAGAATTCCAAGGTGACCTTGTTGTCATTTCTAAATCCTTTCTTGGGGTCAGTCACTTTGTTCCAGGCCATGAAATTGGAAAATCCCCAATCATTTTCTTTATGGAAGAACAAATGTCTAACGTGACGACTGAACAAGTTGTCACCTGTCATTTATAATCTTCAGCACTGCTTGTGCATGACAAGACTACGACATGGAGTCGGACTCAGCATTGCACTGGAGAAAGAGCCCTATGCTTTTTTGGTATGGTCTGTCTGGATAAAAGTGTGGCATCACCATAATCTTGGATGGCAGATTTCATACAAACACGGAGGGCTAAGGACCGACTCAGTCTGCTGGCTCGCTCAACAGGGAACTGAAAGGTTGCCTCAGAGTGCCAACTGGCATCCTCCACATCTTTCTCAGAGTTGTCATGCTTCTCACTCAGGGCCATGTTC
>NW_006159609.1:1454749-1475449 GCF_000334495.1 Tupaia belangeri chinensis
TAACGGGGCTTTGCTGGTGGGTCACCGGCGTCTCTAGCCTCCTCCTCCATGTCCTTGGGCTTGCTCAGTTGCTGCTCCCCACTTTCTGCTATTGCTGCTGCTGGTGGTTCTTATCTGCAGTGGCTTGGGCCTTGCCTGAGGCCCCTGGCCAGGGATATGGGGCCCAAGGCATTGTTCTAAATGCTTCTTCCATTTACTTTATTTCATCCTCTCAACTACTGTGCGCTCTGTTTAATAAAGGAAGACATGCAGAGATGAAGGAAGTAGGTCAGGGCACACAGTTAGCAAGAGGCAAGGCCAGTCTGTGTCTGCATGAAGGTCACAAGGGACCGATCTGGGTCTGCTCCTGCTCTCCCCAGTAAAACCTTTATGCAGCAAACACCCCTTGGTTTCTCATCCAGCCATTCCCCCATGCTGGTCTACTGTGCTTGAAGTCTTAGTAGAAGAAGCTTAGGTTAAGTTAGGAAAAGCAGTTCAAAGAGAAATCTAGAGACAGCACTCTGGTGGCATTGTAGGGAAGAGAAGTGTAACTGTCCTCTTGGGGAAGATGAAAAGGAAATGGGGACTTGGGGGAGTGTGCAGGCTGGGGCCAGACAGCAGGCGTCCCCTCTGACGTCAGGAGGCCAGCCTCGCCAACGTGCCCTCATGGCTCTCAGAGCACTGCGGCTACGAGGAGAGCACTGGCCTGACTCCTGCGATGAGAAGGCAGCCAGTAGGGAAAAGCAAGGCTCAGGGCTCTCCTGGCCTGCAACTCCGGGATTAGTGACTTGAGTCTTAGGGCAGAATTTATCTTCGGTAGTTCTAACTTCCTGCTATTCTTACTTTCATACCGAAAAGATCACTTACTAGGTATACAGGCATTCAAAAAAATACTGAAAACTATTCCTAATTGAGTGGCATCTTTATAATAATCAATCCCTTAAATTGCCCCCAGAAAATCTGAACCTGTCTGCAATTGATATGGGTCACTTCACCAGGGTAGGGTTAATATGGTCAAATTGCTTATGTTTTTCAGTTGATGATTCTCACACTCACAAAGCCCGGTGACCAGTCACCATATGCCTGCTGCGTTTCAGAAATTCTCAGGTGCTGGCAAAGATCTCCTTTGGAGCTTATTCTCCAGCAGGGGGATTTATTTATGCCAAACATTAGACATTGAGTACCCACCTATCCCCTAGTGCCCACCTAGTAGGATCCGTAGACAGTTATGCAATAAATGTTTCCGTAGAGGCTATATTTCCGATTATGAACAAGTAGGTGAACTGATAAGCCATATTAGGGAGGAAAGGCAAACCCAGGGGGCTGCAAGCCCAACCACTGAGGATGCTTTAGCTGAGAGACCACAAGGCTGGACAAAGCTGTGACCATCACAGAACTCCGTAGCGGAACTAGAGCAACCACTTCAGGAAAGTGTGAAATCTAATCAACTTGATGATACAATCTGTCCCAGCCCATCGCCTTCACCCCTAGGTATACAGTCCACGCCCTCTGGGTGAAAGGCATCCAGAGCCAGATCTGAGAATGCTAATGGTAGCATTTTTATAATAGTCTCAAACGGGACATGGCATATTCAGAACACGGGACAAAATGCAAATAAACACATCATTAGCTACACACACACAGTAGTAATCTAAAGCTGAACGAAAACCAAATACAAAAGAGTATGTTATGCATAATTCCATTTATATACTGTTCGGTAAGTAGTCAACGCAATCTCTAGTGCTTGGGAATCCCCCTTACGGCAGGAGTGGTTATTTCAAAAAGGACAGTGATTTTTCTTTGGTGAGGGCTGTAATTTCAGGAGGGTACAAAATAGGCTTCTTAGGTTCTGGAAACACTCTACGTCTTAAATGTGATATGCAATACACCCCCCCACCCCCCCACGCATATGTATGTATGTATGTATATATATACTGAAGATAGTTATTATACCTTCAACTCCAGAGTTTCCACTTAGTTCTTCTTTAAAGGTAAATCTATTATCTTTTTAATTTTTTTTTTTTAGTTTATAATTTTGTACTTACATTTAATACAGTATATATAGACATCTACAAATAATACCTACTATTGCACATTAAATACACACACATATATGGAGGTCTATCCATACAAAGGATTACTATTCAGCCTTAGAGAGGAAGGGTACACTGACATTTGCTGAACCTCAAGAACATTAAGCTAAGTGACACATCAGGGCCCAGCCACAGTGGTGCAGACGTCAGAGCACCGTGGCGCAGTAGGAGAGCCATAGGGAAGGCCTGGGGTTTGGGTCCTGCACTGACCTGAACATGCTGGGTATGCCCATGGGAGTCCCCTCCCCACTGCTATCCTGGCTGGCGAGTGGGATCACAGTGTGATGAGACCCCATTGGGGGTTCTCCTCTCTCTCAGGAAATAAACAAAAAATAAAAAGTACTAAGTAAAACCAGACACAAAAGGACAAGTATGATACCGTTTATATAAAAATATCTAGAACAAGCAGATTCACGAAGTTGAATGTACGTGCTGCCAATGGGAGAGGGGCAGGGAAATGGGTGGCTGTTGTCTAATGCAGGAGTGCCCAGTCTGGGGCTGCAGAACAGTACTGGTCTTTGGCCTGTTGGGGTCCAGCTGGCTGCTTGGTGGAGAGAAAGGAAAGGTGGAGGGTGAGGGGTGGCAGGTGGCTCACGGAGAGCCAAGTCAGTGAGGCTCTGTCTGTCTGTAGCTTCTCCCCATCTCTTGTGCTGCTGCTGAGTCCGCCTTCTGTCTGCTCAGCAGTGGTATTGGAGTCTCATGAGAATCTCATAATTCTGCTGTGTGGTTGTTTTGTTGTATATGGCAGTGTGATAGCAGTGGAAATGGGGACCATGGTGGATATGGCGTGCTTGAGTCATCCTGGGACCAATCCCCGCTTCCTCTGCCTAGTCCAAAGTGGGATTGTCTTCCACAAGGTCGGTCCCCGGAGCTGGGAGGGTTGGGGGTCACTGGTCTAATAGGTATAGAGTTTTTGCTATGATGAAAATGTTTTGGAAATACTGTAAATAATAGTGATGCCAACACAACAGTGTGAATACATCTAATGCCATTAAATTATATACTTAGAAACAGTTACTAAGGGTGTCAGATGGTGGTTCAGTGATAAAATATGGTGCTCTGCAAGGCAATTCCACGTGGGAATATTCCCAGTTCAAGTCCAGAGCCCTCCCTGATTATGCGGGTACTTGCATATTCCTCTGATTGGGGGCTGGCTGAAGGAAGGAGTAGGGTGTTCAGACGTCAGGGGTGCTGGTCTGCTCTCTTTCAGTCGGTCTCATTCATGGAAGATATACATTAAAATAGTGGTTAAAATGGCAAATTTAATGTTAAGTATAGCTTATCACAATAAGAAATGAAGTGATCCTCAGGGCTGGTTGATGTGGTGGTTGAGAAAACTGCATCCCACCTGTCCAACTTCATGGTTCGAGTTCTGGACCTGGAAGCTTCAAAAACATGCCAGGTGCGTGTGTGCATATATCCAAATTCTGAGAGGAGGTTGGAGGAAAGAGGAGTGCAGCATAGCCATACCTTCTGGGGAGCTTTCTACCTTCTCTCTCCCTCTGGTGAATGCACACACCCTGTGGCAAATTTTAAAAAAGAAAAAAGTAAGTGTGAGCCTCAAAACAAAAACAAAAACAAAAAGAAACGAAACACACACACACACACACAGAGAAAAACACACACAAAAAAAAACCCAAAAAACAAAACTGCTTGGTTCCAGCACAAAAGACATGTTTATGCAAGATGAAAGTAGATTCTAAAATCTGAGAGCAAAGAATAAAAAGATAAAATTCTAAAATAACAGAAATAAATGAAGGCAAAAAACTAAACTAGATTCAACTAAGTAACAACTATGTTTACAGATTAACAAAAAAGTTACACAAGCCAACATAAAATTAATGAAGATAACTGAACCAGAGGTACTATTTCAGAAATAAATAATAAAATGGACACAAACTATTTTTAATGCCAGAAGGCACCTGTGCATACCAGAGAGAGAGGGACACCTGGTGGGGCCTGGTCACATAGCAGTCCCTTTTTGTCCACGTCTCTCCATCCTGTCATGATATGCACATATGTTGAGTATATTTTTTAAGAAGTTGCTAGGGCCAGAATTCAAACATCAGTCGGCCATGTGGGATCCACCCCTTTCCACAGTGTTTACCCCCTGAACTATAGGGTCAACATGACGTATTATTTGACAAAAAACTGATAAGAATTTAATAGATATGTTATTTTTTCTTTTTTCTTTTTTTTGAAGAGATATTTTTGTTATAGGACGCGTGCTCTTGCCAGACAGACAGACAGAGACAGAGAGACAGAAAGTGACAAATCACACCCCCAGGGGGATGGCCACGCCACAATCCCTTCTCCTCCATTCTCCTCTAGGGATCTTAGGCATGCATGCACATGCGCCTGGTATGAGTTTAAGCCACTGGGTCCAGGATGCAAACTGAGGTCGACTACATGGGAGTCCAGCGACATAGCCGTTATGCTAACTGCTGGTCCCTAGATATGTTATCTTTTAACCTCAACCTTTTTTTTTTTTTTTTTAAGAGAGATTTTTGCCATAGGGTGTGTGAGCTTACCAAAGAGAGATAGAATGCAAGAAGTCACCCCCTCCCAGAGGGATGGCCATGCTGCAATTCCTTCTCTTCCATTCTCCTCTCAATATTTTGGCCACTCATGCACACACGCCTGGCCTGAGTTTTAAGTTGCCAGGTCCAGGACTTGAACCACGGTCAACTATGTGGGAGTCCAGCAACGTAACCATTATGCCATCTGGTGGTCCCTCGAAACCTCAATCTTAACTTGGTGGATACTAGTGCTAGGATTTTATTAATACAGGAAATAGCAGTAAAACAACCAGAAATACTATTGACTCAAATGCACTGTTTCCAATCTACATAAAGATGTCAGAAAGGCATATTATTATTTATGGTAATTAGTTACGGAGGAAACTTACCATACACATGGTTTCTTCAGAATATAAATGAATTAAAAAACATATTATGGAATAAAGAGATCTATTTGAGTTTATTTATGGGCCAAGTTGTTAATCAGTATCTGACTGATGAGAGGTAGGAGGACATTCATTTCTTCTCTCTTCGGGAACGTGGTTTCTTTGTATTTTCTCAAACAATACTTTGCAGTGTCACACTGTAAGTTATTCATTCAAGCTCCACCTCCTTCACTGTATTCTGCCTCATGATGGCTATTTCATTTTACATTCTATATAAAATCTCGAAAATGACTATGTGTTTTTAAAAAGTCATAGACATACACCTTTTTGACCAGCAAAATTTTACTAAACAATCTCAGCAAATTTCAGAATCTGTCTTTCAATATCACAGTCTTTCAATGTCAACAAAAACAATAACTTACAAACTTTTTTTTAAAACAGAAAAATATAAGCATGATTTCTGAATAGAGCAAGATGAGGTGCAGGTAGCAATGCTATCTCAGTGCTTTAATACTTCATTTTTAAAGTAAACACGGCACCAATTATTTTGATTACAGCGAATAAAAAACCTTAAGTTTGTTAAACGGTTTTGAAGTCTGAAACCAAAATGATCCTTAAACAGTATTGCCAAATGGACAAGTCAGTTCTAAAAATCACAATGCATATTAGTGACCAAATTAAAGTGGCTCTGTGTTACCATGGTTCCAGAGTCTACCTTTTGTTGAGTTTCGTTTTGCCACGACAACTGAGGATAGGATTACATACAACCGCAAGTACACAGGGCTTGACGAAATCAAATATGGGGGATTAAGCACTTTTAAAATCTAGGTTATAATTTCTTTTGCAACACAAGTTCTGCGTAATTTACAATGGCCTACAAACTTTTCAGCAAAAAACAATTACATTAAAAAAATACCATCACCCCTATATGTAGACATCACAACCACTTAAGCCTCTTATGAACTTAGAAAAGTATAACTTTCCCTGAAAAACTCTAGTGATCCTATTTCAATCACAGCTGTTCTTACTTTCATAATCAGCAGTGACTATATTTTGTCACTTATATTCTAACAGTAAAAATGGTAACAGTGATTTTTGAAAAGGAGAATGGAAAACCTGGATTCAATGAGATGAAATGGACTTTTAAACAACCACTTAATTTTTCTTACGTTGTTTTTAGTTGTAAAAACATCCATTACATAGGTGACACAGTTGGGAGGGCATAAGCTGTCCAACTTGCAAAAATAACTTTTGTTCTATAGGATTTTGATCCCTTCTATAATAACAGCATACAAACCGAGCTTTGAGGAATTATGTCTTTATAAATGCAAACAAACACAATAAACCTACATGAGGTTAAAAGTTTTGTTTTTAAATATTTGTTTTTAAATATTCAAGTGTAATGCTTCAGTGAACAATTAAAATGTACAGTTCGACTATTGTCAGATGTATACATTTCCATTTGCCCTAACCTGCCATTAGTACACAGATTCACTGGGCTGTCAGAGCCCAGCTGGTCATGGAAAGAGATGATGTTATCAGTAGAAAAAAAAGAGCATGGATACCACGACCTTTATCCAAATGGTATGAGACCCACCTTTGCATCCCTGAAATATGAATGGCCACTTTCCCCAATTAAATTGCTCTATACTAAAGCAGCATTGTCTGTGGAGAGTTACCTCAAATCTATAGCACTTCACTACTACACACATCACTTCAAAAGTTAAAAAAAAAAAAAAATACAGACCAAATCCATGTACCCGTGATCCTTTGTAAATCCTAAAGTGTAGAAATATTCTTAGTTTCAACCAAGAATTATATTGGAATGAACTAAAGACATTGTTTAAAGTAATTTTAAGTGTACTCTTATTTCTTACTACATGTCTACACAGATTATTTAATATTGCTTGTGGACATAATTTAATCCATGATATATCATAATGTCAACTACTACAGTGATCCAGAATCAGATTCTGGCTACGGAGGAAGCTTAATTATTAAGCAACACCTTCCTAAAAAGCTTCTGTATTTCTGATTGGTAAGAAAAACAAACAAAAAAAGAACATCTTTCATTGAAGTAACACTGAAGTTCGAGCTTGAGCCCCCTTCTTTGTGTTCAAAGTAATTAACTCTTCTGGATAAAATGATGAAACATTTAGTTGCATTAATAAATGACAGTCATCTTCAAGAGAACTCTGTGGGCAACTCTGGTTTTACAGTTGTGTATCTTGGATCTAACTGGGGGATGAAATCCTGAAAGTGTTTAGATGCACCAGTACCAAAAACATCAAGGACTTTTCGGTTCATGACAGCAAATCTGCAAAACGGAACACAGGGAACAGTACTTAATGAAGTTTATAAAACAATGTGATTCATGGGAACCAGCAGTTAGCGTAATGGCTATGTCGCTGGACTCCCACGTAGTTGACCGCGGTTTGCGTCCCGGACCCGGTGGCTTAAAACTCACGCCGGGCACATGTGCGTGCGTGCCCAAGATCCGCTTTCTGTCTCTATGTCTCTCTCTGTCTGGCGAGCGCACGCGCCCTATAGTGAAAATCTGCCCCCCCCAAAAAAAACCAATGTGATTCATTTGATTGATCTTTCATGAAATGAAAAACAAACAGCAAACGTTGGCAAGGCAAAACTTAACAGCAACTAACTTAATGGCAGATTATAGGATCACATGGATATGTCAAGATTAATAATCTTTTTTTATTTAAAAAGATAATCCCTAGACCTGAAACCACTGAGATTATAATCATTAGTTTAAACCCTCGAAGAGTTCTTTCCAACTAGTCTGCATCTGGGTTCATTATTATTTTTCTGATGAATGAAATTACAGAAAAACAATGAACATGTCAACATTTACCAATGGGGCAAAGATGCTAAATGTAATATTTCTCGTTACTATTTTAGTATCATAATAAAAAGAAAACATATGTAAATGCATAAATATTTAAAGATTAAAAAGCAAATGGCATTAATGGTTTTTAAATTTCTGACAGACTCAACAGAGTAGACTCCCATCCTCCTCAGGTTGTCTGTCACCTAATCTAAGAGCGGTGACATTTGAAAATGTGCAGGATGACCCTCTGCCAGTCCACGAGGACTTCCTTTATGGAGAAGACAGCAAAATGAATTAGTTCTGAATCACTGGCCAGCATCATTTTTTCCAGAGCCAATAAATGTGACTTTTAGTTTTTTTCCAAAGTAAGTTCCCTTGTAAAATAGCTGACTGCTGAAATGCAGAAATGTGCAGAAAACTAAATGATTAAAATTATGATTAAACAATAATATAAAAAATGTATAATATCATGGCTAAGAGAAAGAATTCTGAAGAGAGACTCCCCAGCTTCTATCCCAGCTCCTTCATTTGTTAGCTGTGTGGCTTTGGCAAGCTATCCAACCCCTGTGTATCGCAGTTTCCTGTATGTAAAATGGGGACAACAGTACCCAGCTCACAGATCTACTTTAAGGATAAAGCATATGTATGTATGTATATTATATAGTGTATCTTAAAACTGTATCTGGGACATAGCACCATACAAGCATTTGCTATTATTATTATTATTGGTACAAATATGACTAGGAGCTGTGGGTTAGTGCGTGCCTGCTAAGTACTAAGTGCTACTGCGGATACCCTAATCTTCCACTGCTGTACAACATGTCATTACTGTTCCGTGGTAGAGAGGAAGCAATGGGCTCACGAGGGTAAATAACTTTCCACAGTGACAGCTGACGGTACCAAAGCTGCAGTCGAACTTATTTTGGACTCCAAAGCCTGTGCTCTTTGTATCGGGTCAAATTGGTTCCCCCCAAGTTAGTTTAGGTTCAGGGAAAATAAAGAATACGGCAGAAAAGGCAAGAGGAAAGTACACTTACAACATAAGCAAAAGAATATGGTAATTTTTCCAAAATAGAAATCAATTAGAGAGATTATCTTTAATGAAGATCTACTTAATATCCTTTTTTTAATTGCCAGAAGGCCTATGTGGTCATCAGAGGGAGGGGAAAATGTTTTCCCCAGTAGGGAGTGGTCACGTCACCACCACGCCACCTGCTGGTCCCCGGTTAATTTATTATTGAAGAAAACCTTTTTATAAATGTAGTATAGCCTGAGTATAACTGTAATAAAGTCTATAGTAATATACAGTAATGTCCTGAAGCTTCACATTCATTCAGTGACACCCAGAGCTAGTGCCAGTCCTGCAAGCTCTATTCATGAGTACCTTACACAGGTGTACCGTTTATCTTTCATACCATGCTTTTCCTATACCTTTTCTACAACATTAAAAACTCGCCTACAGCATTCAGTACAGTAACAGGTTTGTAACCTATGAGTGACAGGCTGTACCACCCAGCTGTGTAAGTACACTCCATGATGTTCATGGGATGATGAAGTTGTGTAATTACACATTTCTCAGATTGTGGCCCTATTGTTAAACAATGAATGCCTGGGGGGCAGCAGATGGTGTAGTGGTTTTATTACTGGACTTCCACATGACTGGCTGTGGTTTGAGTCCTGGACCTGGACTCATGCTTGAAACTCATGCCGGTAAGTGTGCATGCACGCCCAAACTCACAAGAGGAGAATGGAGGAGAAGGAATTGCATCATGGCCATCCCTTCTGGGGAGTAATTTCTCACTTTCTCTCTCACTGTCTCTTTCTCTCTCCTAGGCAAGTGCACTGTCCTAAGGTAAAAACCTCTTAAAAAAAATGCCTATCTGTATTCTTAAGAAAATTCCTTTTTTTCTATAGCAATTAAACCATCTTGGTCACTTACCTGCCCTTGGTGAGTCTTAATAGGAACTTCCAGTAAGATGGTCGCAAGGTCTGAACTTCCATGACAGCCTAAAATTGTTCAGAGTAATTTTATCTTAATCTTTGCTACTCATATTGTTAAAAGGATAGTGACAATAATAATAAAAACATGTATTGTATTTAACAATTGCTATTAATATTAGAGTCTTTCTAATATGTCCTTAAATAGAAATGCTGCTTCTGAAATAATAATTGAGTGAATAGTTATCCGAAAGTATTCACTGTGTACCACCCATTAGATAGGTGGCACTCCACTTGTTTTAATGAGTTTATCAACCTGGCAGCATTCCTGTCAGAAAGAACAAATCAAAGCTCTCAGAAAAACTCTGCAGTAGCCCTAAAACCATTAACATCAATAATGATTACAGAATTTAAGGAGATGAGACAATGCTTCTATTAAACTAGTCATCGCCTATCCCCTAGTCCCCTAAATAATATTGGAAAAATGCAGTTATTCATATTTATGTCAGGTATCTTTTTCTCTTTAAGAAGTATCATTAAACTGGGGCATTCTACATAAGGAGTGCCATAGTAATTTATCTATAAATTGTACTCTATTGGAACCTAAAAATTGGTATGCTCATAAAACAGGACCTGGCCCATTAAGTAGCATGTTTAATGATTTGAAACTTGCAAACTATCTTGCTGAAAAAAACAAAACAAAACAAAAAAGAAGCATAAAATGTAATAAATGGAAATGTTCCTAGGCTTTTAATTTTCCTCCATTGGTTTAATGTACATTAGAAACAGAAATCAGGCTATTTTGCATTTCAAAAAGCTATACTTACTGCCTGGAAGCAAATTGCTGTAGAAATGGAATAGATGATCGTATCTGCATGAGGAAAATAGGGAACCTTCCCTGCTTCGATACCTTTGAAATACATTGTCTGCAAAACAAGCAGAATGTCAGAGTCAGAAGAAAACAAACTTAAACAGCGGTAATACAAAGCTTGAGCAGCGTGTTCTCTACCTATGACTGTTTTCTACCTCTCCAAATCCTAATTTCCTTTTAGAGCTCAAATCAAAGGTCACATCTTCCATGACAGTATTAAGTGTCAGCCTTTCTCTTTCTTTTATTCCTTTGCTGCAAACCTCAATGTAAGCAGCAGTGCTTTTCTACGAAATTCAATAGCACTTTACTAGACTGCTTTTAGGTTATTTATTCTTCAGTGCTTGTTACACAGTATTCAGGGTCCTCTCTTCACTGCTAGATCTATTCATTCCTTCATTATTCAGTAAACATTTAGTGGTGTCAACTGTATGTTGGGTACTGGACAAGGGACTTAAAAATGACTAAGTCCCTTGGGCCAGCAGGTGTCATGGAGGTTAAGGTGGCTGGATCTCACACGGCCAGTGGCACAGTTCAAGTCCAGGACCAAGCAGCTTGAGAATTATGCCAGATACATGTGGAAGTGTGTCCAAAATCCCATTAGGAGAATGAAGGAGGACTGCAGCATGGCCATTCTCTCTGAGGTGGGGAAGGGGGTTGGGGGGAAGTGAATTCTCTTTTCTTCTCTCTGGTGACTGCAAATGCCCAAGTACAAAAACTTTTTTAAAAAATTGTTTTTAAAAAGGCCCCAGCTGTGTTGGTACAGGCAGTAGGAAAGCTGGTCAGAATGCTGGAGGCCACATGGGAAGACTGGATCCCCATCCTGGGTCTTTCTTGGACCTGACTATGGATACGCTCCCATGATCCAGGCTGGCTGTAGGACTTGGGGAGAACAGCAACATGACCACCCTGTCAAAGTAAGGTGCCTCTCTCTCTCTCACTCTGCAAGAAAATAAACTTTTAAAAAGTGAACAAAATGAGGCCAGCAGGTGGAATAGTAGTTAAAGTACTGGATTCTAACATGGCCATCTGCAGCTTAAGTTCTGGAATGGAGACTTAGAGGTGTATGTGCACGCTTGGCCAAAATCCCAGAAGGAGGCTGGAGAAGGGACTGCAGTGTGGCCAATTCCCCTGGGGGTGATTTCTCACTTTTCCTCTCACTATCTCTGTCTCTTTCTATCAAACACATGTGCCCTAGCGCAAACACCTGGGGGGAAAAAAGGAAAACATGTAAAAATAAAATCTGTAATCCTAGCATTAAATTGAAAATAGTGCTATATTCCAAATATATTTTCTCTTCCCTCACAAAGAAAATGGGGAAAAAAAGGATTCTTTAGCTCTGTTTACTGGGAAAGCCAAGAAACAAGGCCTGGGAGTACCCTGAAAAAGACATTTATGAGATAATCAGAGAAGATGCAAACTCTAACTAGACCTATGATAATATTAAGGAATTAACCTTAATGTATGATGATGGAATTGCAGTTATACTTTGGTGGTACCTGTTGAATTGTTTGTTTCATTTGTTTTTAAACAGCCTCTACCTTTTATTCCCTCCCTTCCTCCCTCCCTCCCTTCCTTCCTTCCTTCCTTTTGTGTGTGGAAAGGTTTTTGCTATAGGGTGCATATACTCACCAGAAAGACAGAGAGACAGAAAGCAAGAAATCACCCCTCAGAAGGAATGCCACACCTCAATCCCTTCTCCTCCATTCTCTTCTCGGAATCTTGGGCATGCACGCACGCACACATGCCCAGCATGAGTTTAAGCCACCAAGTCCAGGATTCAAACCACAGTCAACTACATAGGAGTCCAGCGACATAGCTACTACACCATCTGCTGGTCCCTCTATCTTTTATTCTTTAAAGAGTCTTTATCCTGTAACTTTTATGGATGAAATGATAAAATGTCTGGAATTGACTACAAAGTAACTCAGCGCATGGGGTTGGGGAGTCTATTGGCCAAATGCTGGTCACATTGAAGCTGCATGACAGACACTATTGTTTCTACACTTTTATAATCGAAAATAAGAAACATATGGAAAGAAAAAAAAAGAGCAATTGACTTAATAAACACTTTCCTAGGATTAGAATTTGCTTTCATCATTGGGATATATTTTTGCTGCTAAAATCATGAAGTAGTGGCTAAATAAGCTTTCTATCTTTTGGAACTATTCATATATAATAATGTTTGCTTACCTCCACCAATTTGGAAGCTAAATACATGGAAATAGTTGTGCTTTTATAAAACATCATTGATATACCTGCCAAAAATCCTGAAACAACAAATAAGAAAAAACTGATCAGATTGCCAAGTATTTCTTTGCTATTAAGTCATCAGAAATGCTAATCCACTTAAACAAGAAAGAATTGATTTATAGCACTGTCTCTTGTTATAACAGGGTCAAGAATGCAAAACACCTTATGACACTGAAATCAGGTGAATTCTTAATGTCACATAATTTTAAATTTTAAAAAATGGACATTCAGGTATAATTCATGTATAAAAAGAAACTTAACAATTCAAAGTTAACTTTAAAAATAGCAGTGGTCTTGACAAATAGAACAATTTGAAAAATAATTTTGGGCCAGCTGAGTTGCATGGTAGCAATAGTCTACCTGCTGGATCCACAGGGAAGATCAGGGAGGTTCCCTGGCTAACCTGTACACACTGGGCATGCCTGCCGGTGGCCCTGGCTAACTAGGAGGCCGGAGGGTCAAGGTAGTGGGGTGAGACCCTGTTGAGGGTGCTTTTTTTCTCTAGTTTACTCTCATAAAAAGTAAACTTAAAAATGATAACTGCCTTCTAAAAATTTTTTTTCAGTGGAATATTTATCTATTCTCCTAGTAGTTCTATTATTTTTTGCTATTATCATCACACTTCTTTCAATAGCAGTGCCTTCACTCTACAAATGGAAAACCAAGGGAGAGGGTGAACTATTAATAGTAAGATTACTGCTCATAAATACCTGATAACCCATGTAGTCATCTTAAGCAGCACACTTTTTTTGCACTTACAGAAAATGACCTTCAATTTTATTTTTATAAAATGATTAAGTTCCCTTTAAAATGATTAAAACATTATTTTCCAGTGGCAAAAAATAGTTTTATAAGAAATCTGCTTGACTTTCCCTTACTCATTTATATAGTTTAAGTCGTTATGATCTGTTGTGACACATTCTTGAATATCCGGCCTGTAACAGAGCAGATACCCAAGTCTTTACATTGCCAACTCAAATACCAAATGGCAAGAGGGCTTTGATATGTTCAATTTTACAAATATTTGGACAAATGCCTCAATAGGGATTTTACTTTTTACTCTAGGAGAGAAAGGAAGATTCATAGGAACTAGATGAGTTTGGAAGCTCCTTCTGGTTCATCCCTAACACTGGGTGATACAATAGTCATCATTACCAGCTATAATAGCATGAAGTTCATCATCCAGGTTTCTGACCCAGCGCAGGAAGCAACTAGTACCCTGTTTTAAGAAAATACAATGCCTTCAGTTATTCCATTTCTATGAAAAAAAAAAAAAAGAAAATAGTTGTTTTTAACTGTAATGAGTGACTGATTAGATGTCCCTGGAGGCAAATTAGTGACCTTATCTAAATCAAACAGAAGATAAAATTGGGGAAATTATGAACAATAATCTGTAATATAGTTACTGCTCTGGATAAACATTATTGAAGAATTCTACAGAATACTTTATTGTACTGATTTTTCTAAACAAATCCATAAATTGCTCTTTATTTTTTTATTGCATTCCTCAAATACTAGGAAAGTGTCACTCATTCTACAAAGAAGAGCAGTTAAACTATAAATCTGTTAAGTCAGTATTCTATATCCAGAGAAAATATTTTCTAATATTGAAAGTGAAATAGATACTTTTCCCAAACAGATACAAGTAGAGATAATTTAGAAGCAGTAAATCTGAGAATAGAAATACTAAAGGTAGTTCTTCAAGTATATGATACCAGAAAAAAATTTAATCTATACAACCAAATCAAGAGCTCTAGAAATATGTGCATTTTCTTCTTAAATTGCTCTGAAAGTGAATTAACTGTCTAAAGCATAGGACAGTGCACTGGAGCTACTAGCCGCATCAGGTCTAACACCTGTGTTTATATAGCTCAGGAGCAGTAGTGGTTTTTACAATTTTAAATGGATACAAAATAAGTACAAATAATAATATTGGTGACATGGGGAAATTATATGAAATTCCAGTTACAGTAGGATATAGTTTTATTGGAATACAGTCATGCTTATTCATTTATTTGTTGTCTATGGCTACTTTCATACCATAACAGCGGAGCTGAGTAGTTGTGACAGGGACAACATAGTCACAAAGCCTAAGATATTTATTATTTCGCCCTTAACAGAAAAAGTTTGGTGACCCCTGGTCTAAAGCAAAACTACTAACGCTGTTCTGTGGAGTTCATAAGGTCTAATAAGAGTACAAAGAATGGGAAGGAGGAGTTAGAGGTAAAGCTGTGTGTTCTTACACTAGATGTGAAGTGACATTATTAAGATTGGCTAAGAAATTTAAAATATATAACTGTTAAGGCAACCATGAAATTAAAAAAAAATACAAATAATAAGCCAATAGTGAAGAATGAATGGAGCCACAGAAAAAATATAATCTATCCAGCAGTGGAAAAAAGGGATTAAGAAAAAAATAGAGGAAATACAAAACTAGCAACAAGGCAGATTTTAAATTCAACCATATTGTAAGTACATTAATTGTAAACAGTCTAAACAATTAAAAATGATGGTCAGACTGGATAGAAAAGTTGGTATGAGCTGTCAGGGGTGCTTATCTGTACTCTTCCCTCACTCTCATAAAGGGATAAACTTACGTTTAAATACTACAACGTAAGAACTTAAAAAGAATGTGAATATAAACATTTCATTACCAGTAATCTATACTTAATTCTTGCATATTCTCCATTTCTACTTTTTATGAGTAAACTTTTTTATAAAATGATGCATGACTATTTTATCATCTAATTTTCCCAGCAGTAATTTTGAGTATAACAATGATAAAAGGTACATATGTGTATGTGGATATATATGTGTCTGTGTATGTGTTTGTACTGTGTGTGTGTATACACGCATATGTATAAAAATGTTACCTTGGAAACTGTAGTAGGAATACTGAGGGAGAGAAGAGGGAAAATAAAGTATTGCTTATATGAGCATAACAGAAAATATTTGTCACTTTTGACAATGAAATATCGGAAAATTCTATTTTCTGAGTATCTATATATTAAAAAAGAAGTTAGTCTTTGAGAACATTTAATATTAAATGTGCATATTAAGTAACATTTTAAAATATTTTTTAAATTTCTCCAACCTTACCTCCCAGTATTCCTGTCTATATTGAGTGATGTTGAGATATTTATGAATACTCCAAAAAGAAGCGTTAAAAAAAAAGATGAATTAAGGCCATTTCTCATTCTAATAATAGCCATGTTATTTATTTTCCATTTTTCTTTCTTCTTATGAAAATCTTACCTTGTATATGCTAACAAAAGAGCCAAGAAAAGCTCCGAGCTGGAAGTTTTCTTTATTGTAGAAGAGAGAAATTAGCCGAGATGGCTGTGTAAACAGATGCCTAAATGCGGAGGGGATTCGGAGGCAGCACTGGATCAAATATCCCACACTAAACATTCTGATAAAACCCTAGAGAAAGTTGGGAGAAAATTGATAGAAAATCTGATAGAATATGAATTTTAACATCTCAGAATCAAAACTCAAACAAATTTAACACAAGTTTATATCACAGCAGTTTTCAAAATAAAGTCTTAAAACCTCAAACAATAATTTTAAAACAATTACCTTAAAAATAAGGGTGAAATCTTGGAGTGAATATACTTGCTTTGATTTATAAAGACTTAAAGTCTCACAAGCATTGGTCAAGCTTGCCTATGCACCAAAATTCCATTTCTTGACACTTTGTTGACAATAATCAGGATTTTTAATTCCTAAACCACAAATGAGTTTTAGAAACAAAAGCACTGAAATTCCAAAAAAATAGTTAACAAAACCAAAGGCTTTTCAGGAAAAATGTTTTAGTTATTAGTACAAGTAGGGATTCTTTTGATAGGAAAATAATTTCATTATTTGTTTAGACCTTTGGTACTAACATTTTAAATGATCAGGTTAAAAGAATATTCCAGACAAAAATTTATACCTAGATTTTTATTCCTGTACTCAACTGTGTAAGGTTAAAGTATCTAACTTTAAACTTGAAAAAGCAAATCTGCTATAAATCCATTTGTTGCCACATTTCTGTGTATTCCCTGGGGAATTCATTTCAGTGTTTATAGAAATCTAGTTTAGGTGTCACTTAATATCAAGGGACTGAAATTTCAATTAGCACAAAGGTTAATGAAAAGAATAGTATTTTATACACCATTCAGTCACTACACTGTAATACTACTCTCCCATCCTCCTACTCCTCTCCTGCCCCCACTGGAATAGAAATGACTAAGTTCTAAAGGTCAAGTCTGTATTTTCCAGATCACATCTTTCTTTTCTAGAAAATACTGAGCTACTATGAGCAAACATTGGTTGATTTACCTTAAACTGCTTAGAATCTGGTTAATATATGGAAACTAAATTGTCCAATCAATTACTGTCAGCTATGCAACTGGCTTAACTGAAACTGAATAGTATTTGTTTAATGCATGAATGGGCACACTTTTATCTTGCCATGGATAATTTTATAACATTAACCTAATGATTCACGATCACAAATATGTTACAATCTTTTCATGCTATTTTCAAGAGATCCATTCACCCACCCTCTTGTGTATTCAGGAAATATTTGCTAAATGCCTATTAATGTGACAAGCATTACACGAGATGCTGGGGATACTGCGCCAAAAAGCACACAAAGTTCTTGCCTTCATGCTCAGTAGAGGAAAAGAAGTAAACAAATAAACCTAAAATAATTATAGATTATAATGTTATGAAGGAAATAATCAGGGCATTCGGATAGGAATGAAAGGCAGTCTATATTAGAGTGGTTAGAGGAGGATATTGAAAATATGACATTTAAATAGACCCCCAAAAGAAGGAACTAGCATTAGACAAACATTTCAGTTTGCATAGAAAGCACAAAACTAATAGAGTTTCGCAGACAAAAAGTTAGTGTGAGTGGTGTGTAGCAAGTTGAAGGGAATATAATTATGAATATTTATTCAGGGATATGATTTAACATGTGGTATAATAAGTCCCCAGAATAATAAGGTATACTATCAAAAACTTTACTAAATTTGGAATGCAAAGTTTGCATCCATGGGTATCCAAACAGTTTTACATTCATGAACTAATATTGCAAATTACCAAGTTTATAGTACTTACACATGTTCAAAAGAATCACTAGATTGTTTTCTTTGTTTGATAATTCTCACTTTCTCATATAACTAACTTCTTTTTTCTTTTTTTTGGACAGGTTTTTGCTATAGGGCATGTGTGCTTGCCAGAGACAGAAAGCGAGAAATCACAACCCAGGGGGGATGGCCACGCAGCAATCCCTTCTCCTCCTTTCTCCTCTGGGGATCTTGGGCACACATGCGCACGCGCCCCATGCGAGTTTAAGCCGCCAGGTCCGGGATTAGAACTGCAGTCAACTACGTGGAAGTCCAGCGACATAGCCATTAAACTAACTGCTGGTCCCATGACTAACTTTTTTTAAACTTCATCTTTCTCTATCTCAAATTTCTCAAATACCTCTGATTCAATTTCTCAAATGCCTCAAATTTAATCAGAATATGTCTCTTAGATTCCCTCCAAAAGTCTCCCTTTGAACTACGATCATATTCAGTTGAAAGGAATAACAACTTTTCAGGAGCCTGCAGAGTTTGAGAACACCAGCAATGTTGTTTTTTAAAATTTTTTACCAATTTAGAAGTACAGCAGAAAATCAAATCAGAAAGTGTATAAAAGAAGTCACTGAACAATTGGAAAAAATATTCTACTGCTCTTACCCTGGATCATGTCTTTGGGGATTCTGAAGGTGAGTCTGAGCTAGGAGAAATGCTGCTGTCAACATGGGGTCAGAGGCAATCACACTCATTAGTACTAATGTGGGATGGGTCTTCCCTTCTAGAGGGACAGTAAGGATGCTGTCTTTTAGGCTGTTGGACAACACTGCTCTTGTCATTGACTGAGCAGGGATTAGATCTTACAAGAACGAACATAAACTTTTAAAAGCAACAGAAATGTTAGAATACCATACAAAATGAAGGAACTTTGCAGGAGATGATGCCACCTGTGCCATACTGACTGCAATGAAAAGAGCTTTTTCTCTGGAGCTGGTGGTGATAAAGGGGAATCGGGGGGAGGGGGCATGCAGGAGGATCAGGGCTTGCGGGGGAGAAAATGTAAACGTATTAGGGAGCGGGGAAATCACGCCACTGGGCATAGCTAACTTAATGCAGAATAACTATGGACATACTCCAGTTACCTGGGTGCCTTAAAAATAAATGTAACAGCTTTACAAGTCCCAAAGCAAATGCCACTGTACCAGACTGTGCATGACACGCACAAGCGTGAGAGTGCTGACGCAGACACAGCACAGTCCTAGGGCCTTAACGGGGGCACCTTACAAAGTAGAAAGATTAATGACATCTTTCTTTTTTGTATTCTTTCCTACCTTGTAAGTTTTAAGTAAACTAAACAAGTTCATTTAAAATTTATCTAAGTTCCTAGCAAATGAATATTAAAACCTGAACGCTTATCTTTTCTCACAAATGTCTTCAGTCAAATGCAAAGGATGACAGCAATTATCAATGTTGACCTTTTGAAATGATTTCTTCATAAATAAGTTGTTTCTATACGCATTCCCCATTGTTAAGAAAGTAGATAATTTCATACTTACTTTTATGCAGTAAGCGATGCAGTTATCTTCATAGTGTTTACAACATCTATGCCTTGGTCCATGTTTGCATCTGAAGTTAAACCACAAAACCAGTTACAATCAAATGTATGTATGTGTACATACATTGAAAACTTTCTAACCAAAAAGAGAGAGAACAGCACCCGCTTTTTTCTGATATGCATTTTTTTTTCAGTGAGAAGCGGATGAATGTGCTCTTCAGAAAGAATCAGAAAGAGAGAGGGAAAAAGCGCCCCCCAATGGGGGATGGTCATACTAGAGTCCTTCCTACTCCATCCTGTTGGGACAACAGTCAAACTCTCTGAATGTGAAATAGAAAAAACACATTGTAAGTATTTGTGACTCAATACAAAAAATATGTATAGATTATCTATACACCCTGCCAAATCTTTTAGAAGTTTTAAATCACTTATTATAGAGTATAATAGTCATAAATCATCCATGAAGTCAGGATTCGAGCAAAAATCATAATGAGAATATGCTCAGGTTACAGGAATTTATACCTAATTATATTTCAGAGGAAACATCTGGAGAAGAAACATGATACAGTATTAAAATTCAAAATTCAGTTTTAAAATAAATACAAAATGAGAGATCACGTAGGAACTCAGAAGTAGGTTATCTGTGACATCACTGTAAACCACTTAACACTTAAGTTTTTAATAAACATTCCTGCGGAGAGGACTACTGTTCAAGACATGCTCATTTTAATCATTTGGTATATCGACTCCAGGACTATTTATTCACCCTAGGCATAGAAAAGTCAGAATATAAAACATGGTCTATCTAGCTCTCTCTGCTGTTCTCTTTGAAGGGGTAAGTAGTCTTTTTGACTTCTCCTAGACTGTACTTAATTATCTTTTTTTTTCTTCTTTTTTTTTTTTTTGAGAGTTTTTTTTTGCTATAGGGCACGTGCGCTCGCCAGACAGACAGAGAGAGACAGAGAGACAGAAAGCGAGAAATCACCCCCCAGGGTGGATGGCCACACCGCAATCCCTTCTCCTCCATTCTCCTCTCAGGATCTTGGGCACACATGCACATGCGCCCGGCATGAGTTTAAGCCACCGGGACCAGGACTCGAACCACGGTCGACTACATGGGAGTCCAGCGACATAGCCATTACATTCACTGCTGGTCCCTGTACTTAATTATCTTTATGGTTGGAACACATGA
>NW_006159609.1:1475481-1493301 GCF_000334495.1 Tupaia belangeri chinensis
CGTTATAATGCTAACATGAACGGCAGTGTTCTGGACGCACCTCTCCAATCCCATTGGCAAACTGATTACCAAGGCTTGTTCCAAAATCTAATTCCACACTGCAGCTGGAGTACACAAGCAGTCTGCCCCAGTTAAGGGTGACAGCAACAGTTCCTACCAGTCCTGGCCCTGATGTCATTAGAATGATAGGACATATCTGGTTATGTGAAGTTGCTGAATGATGAAAGCTGGAGGCCTGGCAGAGGTAACTCAGAAAAGGACAGCCTCGCAAACCAGCACTCTCCACATTTCTAAGTATGCTCTTCAAAGACATTTCCCTGACAGTGCTTCAGGACTATACAGACATTATTAAACTCTGCTAGTGGAGTTAAATCCTGATATCAACTATTTTGTCATTTAACCTTTCCTTAGCCACTCATTGAAATAGTTTCCCAAGTCCTCGACTGCCTACTTCCTGTATCATTTGCTTTCACACCCAGTGGAGCCATTGAGGCTCCTCTGATAGTTCTGCCATGACCTCATTAGTTCTGAAGCCCAAGTCATCGATGTCCTACATTACTCTTCCTCTCCCTTCCCTCTTATTCTTGCTGAAATTATCTGAGAGAGATCCTCTCTCCTTTTTCTCTACTAAGGTAACCCATAACTACTTTTGAACTTGCACAGTAAGTGCACTGTATAATTATTCCTGTCACCTCCTATCCCTTCCTTTACTCTTACCTCCTGCATTGGTGTATACTAAGAGAAAATATTAAAATTGGGTAAAAATCTGGGTACTCAGAAGATGCCTATATGTTATGTCAGGCAATTTCATATATACTATCTCATTTAATGTTCACAACAATCCTTAATAGAGATTAACCCTAATTAACAGATAAGGATTTGGGATTCATAGTGGTTAAGTCACCTGTCCAAAGTCACAAAGCTGGCAGAGGCTAATAGGTTGTTTGATCTCTTGAAGGCCCACAGCTCCCTATAATTTTGGTCCTAACTTTCCATATTGACCACTTACTTTCTACCCTCTGAAATATCACTACCAAGGATATTTTTATTAGCTACTCTCCTAATGTTAAACCATTAAATTAATTTTCTTAAGCATTTATACTGGAAATATAAATGAAGACTCACTTATATAAAACATAAAGACTATAGAATATACAAATAAAGATGTCATATTGCATTTTCAGAATCTGAAAATGTTTCACTCTTACAAAATGTCCTTTAAGGTTCGCGCCTATTATTCCTTTATCTTCTGGAATCTCTGAGTTTTCTCTCTCCTGTCCATACTAAGCACCCTCAATTAGCACATTATTAATCTGTTTCCTGAAGTTCACCATTATAGCCATAAAATCTGCCTATTTCAAAATAGGAAAGCATTTCAGTTTCATGCAAATCTGAAAACATGTGATGGTCTACACTCTTGTCAGAAATAATGACATTCACTTGCCATAGGATACCTTTTACAAGCTTCCATGCATAGTTTCTGGGTTTAAAACAAACAAACAAAATTACCTGAATAGAAAACAAAATACCTAGGCACATTGTAAGTATTACATAAAATAGTGACCAAGCATGTAAAAATATCAAGATAAAGAACTCACACTGAATCCACAAGTTTCCTCATCAGAGCAATTATATTCAGATGTCTTGGTTTTTCCTCATGTTTCTCTCTCTTTTGCTCCACTTTTGCATATGCTGCCTCTGGTGAATAAGAATGTGTGGGAATTTCTTCCTTCCCAACAATGAACCTAAAGAAAAAAAGCCCAAAGTGACATATTTCTCACCTTTAAAAATATCAATAAGCAAAAAGGTTTTGCTTTTGTATGAATATATTTGCAGAATATTTCATTCAAAATAGTATTTTTACAATTTACATAAAATCTAATTATCTTCTGAAGAAAAAGAGATGCTCAAAATCTGAACAGAGTCAGTTCCTTGATATCTGTGGGAGACTGGTTCCAGGAATTGCGTAGATGCCCAATTCCAAGGAAGCTCAAGTCCCTTATATAAAATGGAATAGTATTTGCATATAAAATATGCACGTCCTCTTGTATACTTTAGATCATCACTAGACTGTTTATAATCCTAACACAACACAAATGCTATGTAAATAACTTATACTGTTTGTATTTTTATTGCATTTTTTAAAGTTAAAGTTCATGTATTTCTTTTTCCCATTAGTGAGAAAGAGAGACAGCCAAATACTCTCAACAAGATCTTGATGCCATGGTGTACCCCCAACATTCATGAAGCCCCAGATCATAGGCACGCATGTACCTGACATCATCAGGAAAGTCTCTGTACTTGAACCAGGAACCTTCCTATGAGGGACTGCCTCACAGAATGTTGTGTTTTACACCAGGCAGCAGGTGGTGTGGTGACAGAGGCACTGGACTCCCACATGGCTGACAGTGGTTCAAGTCTTGGACCTGGCATCTTGCTTTCTTACTTTCCCTCTCTCTTTCTCTAGTGAGTGCATATGCCCTATAGCAAATTCAAAAATAATAATAAATAATAAAATAAATAATTAAAAAAAAAGAATGTTGTGTTTTGCCACTGTGTCGCTGTCTGGCCCCTTTTTGATATTTTTCTATCAGGAATTGGTTGAAACCCCCAATGAGGAACCCACAGATATAGAGGGCCAACTACACTCAGGAAAACTTCAACAGTTTTCATTTGACAATGTAGGCACCTTAAAATAAAATTAACCAATAAAATACAGCTCTGTACTTTTAGGAAGTGCCCATTAACTTAGGATATCACTTTGAAGTATTACATATCTTAATGTTTTTCAAAAGATGCCAGTGAACTTGGATCTACTAGCTTATGTTTCAACAGAAGCAGGTGAAATTGAGTCTACCAGTCTATTGTAAAAATCATTCTTTTTCTCCTAAATTCCATTCTAAGAATGACAATGGAATGGGTTTCTCATTTAGAGTAAAACTCTAAATGTTACCCAATATCACTTTGCGTGAGTCACGAATAGCTGCACAGTGGCAGGAAGTCATCTGTGTACACACAGGGCAACAGGGAACTATGAAGTGAGACTCAAAACACAGTCAAGACCCTCTGCTTATTTCACTGGAAAATCCTAATAAGCACAATGCTACTCTAATCTCCTTACTGCTCTTGGAAGAATAATCAAATGTCCAGGAGAAGACACCATTCCTATCACAACAAAACTGAACTCTTTTCCCAAAGACAATACAAAGAATAATGTTCCCATCACTAGACATTGTCTGGACTCAGAAATTTACCCCAACCCCGGAGCTTTGATATGCTGCCTCAGAACCAAGGTCTGCCTCTCTGTGACGTACTCCTGCCCGTACCATTTCTCTGTCATCTTAGATTCTCTTTCTCTACTGAACTGCAGGAAAGGGCTCAGCTCTGCTATTCCATTACCTGCCTAAATAGGAGTCCTGCCAAAGAGAACCATTAGCCTGTTACCCTGCTCCATGCCCCTTCCCAGTGGTTTCATTAAGCTCACACCTCAGGAAGGAGGAATGTCAACATGCCTGGACAAATTTTGTCTGTAGCTATTGTCCGACTCCCATGCACATCCCACTTCCAAAAAGGCTCTTTTATTCACCATTGTCTGAGCACTAGACACATCTTTCCCCCTAAAAATCTTTTACTCTAAAATTGCGTTCAAGTCTTGGACCTGGCATCTTGCTTTCTTACTTTCCCTCTCTCTTTCTCTAGTGAGTGCATATGCCCTATAGCAAATTCAAAAATAATAATAAATAATAAAATAAATAATTAAAAAAAAAGAATGTTGTGTTTTGCCACTGTGTCGCTGTCTGGCCCCTTTTTGATATTTTTCTATCAGGAATTGGTTGAAACCCCCAATGAGGAACCCACAGATATAGAGGGCCAACTACACTCAGGAAAACTTCAACAGTTTTCATTTGACAATGTAGGCACCTTAAAATAAAATTAACCAATAAAATACAGCTCTGTACTTTTAGGAAGTGCCCATTAACTTAGGATATCACTTTGAAGTATTACATATCTTAATGTTTTTCAAAAGATGCCAGTGAACTTGGATCTACTAGCTTATGTTTCAACAGAAGCAGGTGAAATTGAGTCTACCAGTCTATTGTAAAAATCATTCTTTTTCTCCTAAATTCCATTCTAAGAATGACAATGGAATGGGTTTCTCATTTAGAGTAAAACTCTAAATGTTACCCAATATCACTTTGCGTGAGTCACGAATAGCTGCACAGTGGCAGGAAGTCATCTGTGTACACACAGGGCAACAGGGAACTATGAAGTGAGACTCAAAACACAGTCAAGACCCTCTGCTTATTTCACTGGAAAATCCTAATAAGCACAATGCTACTCTAATCTCCTTACTGCTCTTGGAAGAATAATCAAATGTCCAGGAGAAGACACCATTCCTATCACAACAAAACTGAACTCTTTTCCCAAAGACAATACAAAGAATAATGTTCCCATCACTAGACATTGTCTGGACTCAGAAATTTACCCCAACCCCGGAGCTTTGATATGCTGCCTCAGAACCAAGGTCTGCCTCTCTGTGACGTACTCCTGCCCGTACCATTTCTCTGTCATCTTAGATTCTCTTTCTCTACTGAACTGCAGGAAAGGGCTCAGCTCTGCTATTCCATTACCTGCCTAAATAGGAGTCCTGCCAAAGAGAACCATTAGCCTGTTACCCTGCTCCATGCCCCTTCCCAGTGGTTTCATTAAGCTCACACCTCAGGAAGGAGGAATGTCAACATGCCTGGACAAATTTTGTCTGTAGCTATTGTCCGACTCCCATGCACATCCCACTTCCAAAAAGGCTCTTTTATTCACCATTGTCTGAGCACTAGACACATCTTTCCCCCTAAAAATCTTTTACTCTAAAATTGCCTGCGCTACCTATTTTCCTCTTCGCTATGAGGAAATATTTAAGCCTCAAGCCTCTATGTCCTCTCTGGGTTCCTATTTTCTATGGCTCTCCTGTACACATGTGTACACTGAAGACAACTTATATGCTTTTTCTCTTATTAATCTGCCCATTGTCAGAGATTTTCAGTATTCAAAGAAGAGGAAATTCCTGGCCCCTAAATATCACTCAAGAAGTAGACTATCTCAGAGTTTTCATTATTGCTGTTTGCACCTACACTGTAAGAGCATTGCTCTTATAAAGAATAACTAACCTTTTCCACAGAAACTCTGCCTCCTGAACTTTCAGAAAAGACAGCGAAATATAGATAAAACAGGAGATCAAAAATACTACACTAAACTTCTGGAATGTGGGGCATGTGACAAACAGAGTATGAAAATTTGAGCACTAGAAAATAGAAAAGGCTGTTACTGCCAACGACGGTGAACCATCCCACTTGGACCTGTACAACATCTAGCCTCTCCAACCACAACAGGGCAGCGTGCTTGTCACCAAATGGCAGCTGTATATCCTGGGTAGCTGCTAGGCTAAAATTCATTTTTTAGTAGTGGATGTGCATGGAGATCTGTTGATACTGCTCTTTCTGAGCAACAAGGATAAAACTATGTAGAACAGACAACAGTATTCCTCATACCTTTTCATAATATTATTTTGGATTTAAACATTTTTCCCCCATGGAATTGGCAGGTGGTGTGGTAGTTAAGGGCACTGGACTCCCACATGGCCAACCACAGCTCAAGTCCCAGACCTGGTCCCTCACTGGTCATGGTTAAAATCAATAAATAAATAAAGTTAAGTAAAATATTTTTTTAAAAAAACTGAATATTTATTGTAATTATGTAAAATATTTCTCTTTTGAAAAAAGTCAAGAGAAAGAAAGAAAGAAAGTTAAATAAAATGATTCTTAAAAAAAAAAACTTTCGTGGGACCAGAAGCTGGTGTAATGGCTATATAGCTGGACTCCCATGTAGTTGACCATAGTTCAAGTCCTGGACCCAGTGGCTTAAACTAACGCTGGGTGTATGTGCGTGCATGCCCCAGATCCCAAGAGGAGAATGGAGGAGAAGGGATTGTGGCATGGCTATCCCCCCGGGGAGTGATTTCTCGCTTTCTGTCTCCATCTCCCATCTCCCTCTGTCTTTCTGGTGAGAACATGCACCCTATAGCAAAAAAAAAAAAAAAAAACTCTAAAAAATAAAAAAATCCCCCCAAACATTTGCCATTGTTTATTTTTGCCAAGATTTACTATCTCAAGATTAGAGGTCAGGGGAACCAGCAGTTAGCGTAATGGCTATGTCGCTGGACTCCCACGTAGTCGACCGCGGTTCGCGTCTCGGACCTGGTGGCTTAAAACTCACGCCGGGAGAGTGTGCGTGCGTGCCTAAGATCCCAAGAGGAGAATGGAGGAGAAGGGATTTTGGTGTGGCCATCCCCCCTGGGGGGTGATTTCTCACTTTTTGTCTCTATGTCTCTCTCTGCCTGTCTGGCGAGCGCACGCGCCCTATAGCGAAAAATCTCTCCAAAAAACAAAAAAAAAGATTAGAGGTCAGTTCCTGGAAGAAGCTGCCTCACACCGTATAGGGCATTAGTGAGCTTCCTCTGTGTTCACATTGCCCAACAAACCCCCAGCACTACTTTTATAAGCAGCATTTTACAAAGTTGTAGAGCTTGTGAGACCATGCATTTCCTAGTGTCTACTGCTGTGACTGACACACAGTATTTAATACATGTTGAGTGAATGGATGAGTATCATCATAGTTAGTACTTTCTGACTCCAACTCTATCAAAATTATCCTTATATTCCCTAATGTGAAATTTCCCTAACAACTAAATTGATTTCCTCACTCACACCCCACAGTTCATCCTTTTGTGAATTTTATTCACTTCCACCCAGAGTGTTCTCTCTTTCCGTGTAATTATTCTTGAGTACTTAGTGAGTACCAGACACTGTTCTAAACACTTTTCATAATTAACTATTCTAAAAAAATATAAAAACTTCTAGTACTGAAGTCCTCCCTAATTTTTCTCCAATACTTGCAGAATACTATATTATTAATTTTCACTATACATCTACTGCTTGTACTATGGAGAACAAAATAGGCAACAGTTATGCGAAACTGGCAAAACACTGGGTTTGGAGTTAGCATGTGTAGTTACTGATGTGATATTAAATTATATTAGTCAAACATTCTAATCCTCTATTTATCATGTCACGTGGACATAAAAAAAAACCATCACAGAATTATTTGCAAAACTTTAATTTTCTAAGTGATATGAAAATGCTTGGTGAACTATAAGATACAATGCTATTGTTAAACCAACATTTTACAATCTGCATCACTTGCCAGATACTGTGGTAAGAGGCTATGTATGTGGTGACATGAAAAAGGGTCAAGAATGGTCCAGCTGCCATGGCACAACTGTCGTGCAATGCTCTACAATACTGGAGGCCACATGGAAGATTGGGGATTTGGTTCCTGGTTGGCTTGTACATGCCAGGTATACCATGTCCATGGCCCTGGCTGACAGGGAGAGGCTGGTGGGAAGGGTCAGCCTGAGACCCTATTGAGGGTGCTTAGCTTTCTCTCCTCTCTTCCTCTTTCTCACATGAAATAAATTTTTTTAAAAGGAGTCTAATGGTGCTTACAATCCACTATGTGTTTAACAGTGCATGAGTCTTGCTTTAGAAACCCATAATCTGGCACCACAAAATAAAGTAGTTCATTTTCCAGTAATTTTTCACATGCAACTTTGTCTTTCCAAGCTCTTTGAAGAGAGTTTTCATATTTCCTTTCTAACACCCCACAGTGTAAGACACACAATAAGTACAAAAAGAAATAGTTGACTGATTTTTAGGGGGAAAAAAATCTGGTAAGTTACACTTTCTATGAACTATTTTGTAAAGCCTTAGAAATACTTTCATGAGTTCTAAAAAAAAAATTTTTTTTTTTTGGAGAGGTTTTTGCTATAGGGCACGTGCACTCGCCAGACAGACAGAGAGAGACATAGAGACAAAAAGTGAGAAATTACCCCCCAGGGGGGATGGTCACGCCGCAATCCCTTCTCCTCCATTCTCCTCTTGGGATCTTGGACATGCACGCACACTCGCCCGGCGTGAGTTTAAGCCACCAGGTCTGGGACGTGAACCGCGGTCGACTATGTGGGAGTCCAGCAACATAGCCATTATGCTAACTGCTGGTTCCCTTCTAAAATTATTTTCAGTTTAAAACTGAATTGAGGGGCCGGCAAGCGGTATGATGGTTAAGGGTGTTGGACTCCCACATGGCCGACTGTGGTTCGAGCCCTGGACCTAGTGGCTTGCTTTCTCACTTTCTCTCATTCTCGCTCTGTCCCTCACTGGTCATAGTTTAAATACATAAAGTTAAGTAAAATATTTTTTTTTAAAAATGAATATTTATTGTAATTATGTAAAATATTTCTCTTTTGAAAAAAGTCAACTCATAAATTCTCTCTTGACATAAAGATAAATAAAATTTACTTACCTAAGTGCAGAAAATGTAAATCCTTTCAAACCATCTTTGCATCTAAAACAATAAAAATTTACAAATATAAAATAACATGTTTATGGTAGTACATTAAAAACTATTTTAAAAGATCTTGAAAATGTTTTAAAAAGTGAAACTCTTCTTGGACAGCGACCTGGGCATTCATGACAAATGATTGCACAAGTCACCTCGCACAGAATGGTAACTGGGATGTTGCTTCCTCTGTCCTGTTCATGTAATGTAGGGCTCAACTCTCAAGCACACAGGGTAAAGACAGATTTAAATAAATCTTCTAAAGGCTCCATCTGGACTCAAAATGAGGCTGCGAGTAGAGCATTCTTCATTCCATCTAGTCCCAGGGGGAGCAATTTGCTGCAAGGGAACCAGGCCACATACACCTGCTGAGTATTATATCTAAGTCAATTCAAGGCCCTGACTCTCTCTGCTTATTAATTCAGTGAATGCAGAGCAAGGTAGAGCTGGCAGGCATGGGAAGGTTTCAAGTTTAGTTCAACAATTTCAACTTCTGATTGAGCCGGATCAGAACAGACAATACGGCATAGGGAGCAGGGTCAGGATGGAGAGGGAGCAGAAAGGGCGGATTCTAAGGAGTATTCATTCACTGAGCCACGACTACTGTGTCAGCCCTTTATATGTGTTGTCTCATGTAATTATATTACAACTCTATGAATAGATTTTTCTCTATTCCAAGCAGCACAAAAAATGCAGTTAACTACCCCAGAGGTCACAAAATCACATAATAGCAGTTAGAATTCCTGGGTAGGGGGGAGGGGACTTTGTCTGACTTAAGTCATGGCAATCTCTCATACAGCCTCCTGGAACAATTGTTCTCTTTAATTGGGGAAGGCTCAAATGACAATGGAACCTAAAAAGATTGGCAAACCTGCAAAAAATATTTTTAAAAGATTTTAAATAGGGACATTATAACAGTCTTTCATTATACTGCTGCTGTCCCATGTCTATATTCTTCTTCGTAGGTACGGTCACCTTACATAAAGGGTCTCTTGAGTATTTATTATCAAAATCCCTTGAGGAAATCTATAAAGGTTGGTGATACAATGCTGTCCTGATATATGTTAATAGAGACACAGGATATCCTTGGATAAAACGACAACTTAAGAGGACAGACAACAGTACAGCAATAAACATGCGATGTTCCGTGAAGCTGACCCATAGAGGAACGCTCCCAGTTGGAGTCCCAAGACCTTCCTGAGTACGCCAGGCACGCATGGTGCCTATGATAGCTGCAGCTGGCTAACGCTGGGGGTTAAGGGAGAAAGCACTGTATCAAGAGCCCACTGAGGGTGCTCACATGCTCTCTCTTCTGCTATTTCTCTCTCACACACACAAGTGGAAAAATAATTAAAACTTTCTTTAAAAAAGTATAACCTTAAATATATTCGAGCAATTCTTTCAGTATGATTTTTGTATAAAAGATCAAAAAGGAAATATACAAAAGTATAATAAATCTATCTTAATTTAAAATACTATGTTGTTGGGAAAGTCATGATGAATTTTTTTTGCATAGAAAGACACTGAAAAATATGTCATGACTTTCCAGATGACCTAATATGCACATAATTGTTGGAGATGTATAGAATCTCCAAAAAGAGGTTATTTTGTTGTTGGTTTTCTTTTTTTTGGGGGGGGGGGGGTGCAGGGGTGGACACATGCATATATGTGCCTGGCTTGTTTTTCAAGCCGCCAGGTCCAGGCCTCGAACCACACACTTAGCTATATAGGATTCAGGCAACTTCCACGCCATCTGTTGGCCCAACAGAAAGATTGTTAACTCATGTGCACAGAGATGTTTTAAAACACTTACTAACTCATTAGGCAACACAATGAACTTTGTGGTCATACTACCGGTAAGAAATATAATCACGGGATTTAGTAAATAGGCTACATGATCAACTTTCCTATACAGAATGGGGGTAAAGGCAAAAGAATTCATATGTTAGGCTAAAAACATGCATAGGGTAATTATAGCATTAAAATTCTTAAACTTATTTTTTTCATCTAAAGAAAGTGTGTCACAGTAATTTTAAACTAGTAAACTAGATAGGTAGGGTGGAGTGGGCTGGGGTCTACTGACTGTAAAACAGAAAGCAGTAGATTAAAAGATTATGTACATCTGGGAACCAGTTTTGGCCTTGGTATGTTACTGTTAAAAGATAGCCATTTATTTTTGGGGAGCTGGGTAGATAAAGGATTCTGACAACTGGGTCTAGCCAGAATTGCGTATTTGTGACCTTAAACAAAAAAAATTTAATTGCAGACCAAAACATCAAAAAGTAGCTTCAAATATAAAAGGAGCATACACAAATGAATTTGCAATTGCATTATGATGGAAGTTCGGTTCTTCCAGTAAAACCCTGTGGGAAGCACTTCATATTGATAAAGTCTTAGCATGGATTCAAAGGGCCTATTCTTCTTTCCATTCATGTGTATAAGGTTTGTTAATGTAATTGAGGGTCAGATGTCTAAGTCAAGAACAAAAAAGTAATTATTTCCATAAAAAGAATCTTTAAAATATCAATATGGCCCCGAATTTTGACACCAAGAATACTGTCTGTGCTAAGGTAACTAAAAAACGCTATTATAATGTGTGTTAAATGTAGAAAGTCTGATATAAACATAAAGATTTAAACAAACAGACCCTAATAGAGTTTCTCTATTCTACAGATGCAGTTATTTAAATGTAAATCAAACCATATTATCCATTTAATATTAAGGCTGACCGATTTACTCAACAAATGAGAACTAAGTACCTGCTATACGTAAGTACTGGTTTACGATCTAAGGATATAACAGTGGACAACAGGGAATCCCTGCTTTCAGCTGGAATTCTAGTAAGGGGGAATTATAATAAAAAAGTAAATACGTCATATGGCAATAACTGCTATGGCAAAGAAACCACAGGACAAGGGGAGAAGCAGTGATGGAGTCAGGCTTATTATTCTACAGTGTGGTCCAGAAGGGTCACTCTGAGAAGGTAACATTCAGTAAAGCTGGTCAGAAACCTCTATGAATTGAGAGACAAGCACTTCCATTAGATGCAACAGCAAGTTCAAAGCCCAGAACAAGAGACTCCTGGCATTCAAGGAGAAACAGGCTCTAGTAGCTAAAGTGTGATAAAGGAGGGACAAGGTGACAGGAAATGAAGTCAGGTGGGATGATGGAGAGGGGAGGTTGGTGGAAGAGAGGAGGATTGTGGGAGAGGGGAGGATGGTGGAAGAGGGAAGGATGGTGGGAGAGGGGAGGATGGTGGGAGAGCAGAGGGTCCTAGGCATGGTAAAGACCTCGAGGTGCTCTCAGCAGAGAAGGGACAAGCTCTGTCTTAAGTGTTAAGAGATCACTCTGGCTGCTGGATGAAAACGGACTACAGAGGCAAGGTTAGAAGGAAGGTGACAGATGGGGAAGAGAGGTGATGGTGGCATCCAGATCACAGCGGCAGGGCTGGAGAGAACAGGAAGATTTTGCATGTATTTCAAAAATAGAGCTGGCAGAATTTCTTTATGGTTTAAACGTGGGATGAAAAAGAGGATTCACAAATTATTAAAATATTTTTGTTTGCTTAAGCAAAGAAAAGGATTTTTCTTCTAAAGTCAAGGATACTATGAGCGCCATTTGCTGAAGTAAAGAACACTAGGGGTGGGGAACAGATTCAGAGAGAAATCAAAAGTTTTGTTTTGGACATGTTAGGTTTGAGATCAACATACTAATTAATTAGAAAGGTTAAGGAAACCAGCAGCTAGCTACACAGGTCTGGGGGTCAAGGCAAGGTTCTGATTTAAAAAAAAAATATTAAATCCATTATTTTATTTTATTTTTTACTGCCGGAGAGCATGGATGTAAATGCTTGTGGGGTGAGGTGGTGACCCCACCATGGGGCATGGACACACCGCTGCATCCTGTTGGGATTTGGGGCATGCACACACAGGCAGCCAGTGTGCTTTTTCAAGTCGCCCAGGACACAAACCACAGCTGACCACGCAGAGCCCCTCGATACCATTACCCGCTGCACTATGCGGCCAGCCCCTGACTGGTTTTTATGTAGTACTAAAATCCATGACACTAAATACAATCAGCTGGGAAAATAATTATAAAGAAAACATCCAAGGACTAAATATATTGGATCATTGGAAAGTCATGATGCATTTTTCTATGCTTTGCTATGCAAAGCTGTGTCATGACTTTTCTAATGAGCCAGTATTTTATTCCTCCAGAACTTGTAATGACAAAAACTCTTCTACAGAAAAATGAAAATCTCTTGCTTAGTAAAATCACCTTCTAATATAAAACCTCATGTTTATTTTCATGTGTACATAAAAATAAACTTATGTATATGTACTTTTCTATTTATACCATGCAAACAATATAAAATAACTAATCTACAACTACTGAATCTCTATTCTGTAAGATTTTGTGCAAAGTGTGATATAAAATGGTCAGAAAAGGCAGGAGGGAAAAGAACTTGCAGTATTACAAGAGACAATCTAATCAATATTATTTGCTGTAGAGGTCCAGAGTGGAATGATACTATTTATAGGAGAAAATAATAAGAAAACTTAATGTTATCATTATCAAAATACTACTTAGTCAAACATCATAATTTTTAATGACAATGTAAATGACACCAAAGAAACAATTTTACCCACAAAGATTTTTTATCCCATGCTCAATCTCGAGAAATAAATATTTTCATCTTATAACAATACTAAACCAGCAGGTGGCGCTAGAAAACTGTTTTTGGAAGAATCTGAAGCTTTTTTTGTGACTTTCATAACACTTCAGGATTTAAATTAAAAAAAAAAAGAAAATTTAAAATGTTACTAATCTTAATTAAACTGCATTAAGATCCCTCAAGTTCTGTCATGCTGTTAGACTTACAACAGGTAACATTCCTGTTCCTATCATCTGTCATGCCATAGAGTTACAAAATGCTTAAAGAATACCCCACTGTTAGGCACTAACATAAAATTTGGTGATGTACATGTGCTGCTTTATTGCATGTTCTAAAATGAGCTGCAAATTTTAAAAACAAATTATTTTTTTTTTTGTCTACTTAGTTTTCAACCACACTGTAAGTGTAAAAGACATACTTTAGAAGTCTCCTTTAAAATACTTCTTCAGAGGCAGTGCATGGCTTAGTGAAAAGAAACTTGAATATGAACAAAGATACAGACATATTCATAATTTCGCTACCACCTTTAGGGCTCAATTTATCTATTAAAAAGAGATTGAAAGTAAATGACCATCATAATTGGCTAATCAAATGACTTCTAATTTAATGATATTTCTATTATTAGAAATCAGAGAGAAAAAAAGAATGGATATGTCTAAGTTATTAATGATGTATTAAAAAACAAAAAAGTGATCTAATACTAGAAACAACAAACATACAAACAAAAACCTTGAATTTCTCTTGACATTATTGGGTGCTAAGATTGGGGCACTTATTGTCTTATAGTAGTAGTACTTCTTGAGGGAGAATTCTATTCCTGCAAAGAAATTTTTTAAATTTTACAATAAAAAGGTCAACTACTAGCATTTTGCTTTAGAAAGACTTGTAAGAAATACTGTTAAGTAAAATAAACAATTCCATAGATATATCTCATTAATAATAAAGAATTACATAACTGTCATATTTAACATCAATGTTAAGAGATCGTTAGTGGTAAAATATAAAGTGTGTGTATATGTATGTATATGTATGTATGTGTGTGTGTGTGTGTGTGTGTGTGTGCGTGTGTGCGTATGGAAAGTTATAGAAAGTGCCCTAAAAGAATACGTACAGCCCAAACTGTGGCTATAGGTTACCTACTAAAATGGGATGGGTTAAGAGATATGAAGTAAAATAGAACTTTTTACATCAGTCATGTTGAATTATTACAACAAGCAACTGTTTTAATTTATAAAAATCAATTCTTTAACATTTATCAACAGATTAAACAACATCAAACTTATTTATCTTTATTTCACCAATACACTGACAAAGAATATAAAGCAAAAACTAGTGAACTTTACTACTTAACTGCTCTCTAAAAGTTCTGCTACAAAGAGGCATAAAATTACTAATAAAGGGCTAGCCTCATTGCCTAGCAGCTAAGGGAGCTGGACCCTGCATAGCTGACCATGGTTTGAGTCTCAGCTGCAGCCTTTTGAAAAATACATGGGCTATGTGCATGTATGCCCCAAATCCCAACGGAATGGAGAAGAGAATGCCTTGTGACCGTGCCCCACTCAGGAGAGCTTTCTTCTCCTCCTCCTCACCCTCACCTTTGCTGTCTCCCTCTGTCTGGCAAACCCACACAAACTTGTGCAATTTTTTTAAAAAATGCTGAAATACATGGTTTAAATAAGATCCCAATGAAAATGGATAATGACACAGCATTAAAAAATAAAGAAACAAAGTATCGACTGGGCTATTTCAGAGTTCTTTTTTTTTTTACTAAGAAATTCAAACTTTGGTTAATATCATATGGTCTATCTTTACAACTTCAACAAGCATTCATTGAGCACCTAATATATGTACAGAAGACAGCTGCCTACCACTTGAAAAATGCAAAGATCGTTTTTTAGGCCCTCAACCATTCTTTTTTGTACAAGTTCAGCTTCAAATTACTTTAATCCAGTATTTTATATCATCTATCTCCTTAAATAATTTGACTTGAGAAAAAAAGCAGCATGTGCAAAAGCACCTAATTTAAGATGTAAAAAAAGAGATGTAACTGGTTAAGTGTGCAGAGGAAGCCAGTTCTCCCACATGACCAACCAGGGTTCAAACGTCAGCCCGGGTGGCTTGAAAAACATGCCTGACTCACACCCATGCATGTGCCCGGGCCCTGATGGGATGAAGAACTAGAGAAAAAGTATTCCGGTGTGACCAGGCCCCATTCAGGTCTTTTTCTCTCTCTTTCTCGCTCATGTATGTGCATGTGCCTTCTGACATTTAAAAAGGAAACAAAAAAGATGAGAAATGATAAAATTGGGTTTAAAATAGTTCTGCATGTTGGTAAGTCTTAACACATTCTATTTTCTTCTGATTATCAGAATAGATTATCAGTCACCTAAATCACCCAGTATGAAGACTTAAAAGTTACATTATTTTATATAAGAAGTATTATTTAAAACACAAAATGCTTAAATTCAAGTGTGAACACTTAGTTTTTTAAAAGAAAGGGCCTAGCTATGTCACTCCTCCTGCCTCAGCCCCTAGTAGCTGGAACTACAGGTGTATGCCACCACACCTAGTTCTTTTTGCAGGGTCCCAGTGCTTTTCCCATGCTGGCCACAAACCTGCAACCCCCTACCTCAGCCTCCTGGGTGGTACTGGTGCACACCACCATGCCCAGCTCTTAGGGGTGGCCTGGTATCAAATCCGGACCGCCCGTGGCCTCAGACTGCCGAGTAGCAGTGCCAGCCAGCACTTACTGAGCACCAACTGTCAACATTTACATTGGAATTATTATTAATGAGATATATTACATTACAAAAAGACAACACATGAGCTTGTTATAAATAATAGTTACAAACAATAGCTAGATCTTTAAACTATTGACTTAATTACGATATCACTGTATTACATATACATACTTATAAATACATTCTCACACAAAGCAACTAGAACTGAAATGTCTAATGTGAAAGTCAAGAAGGAACCAGACTGAGGTGCCCTGAATTTGTAACTCACGCCAGTCTTCATTCTCAAGAAAACTCACCATTTTGTGTAGTTTAATTTTTCTTATTTTGCTTTTTAAAACCCACATAAAAGAATAGACAAGTTTTTGTCATTTTTTTTCCTACCCATTTTCAAGTATCAAAGCTCACCTAAGACAAAACTGTAATTTAGTATTTGAGACTTGATCCAGAATTGTGGATTGTGATTGACACCTGTGTTTCATAAGACTACCAAGGAAAGAATTAACATGAAATTAATTTCAGGCTTTATTCTTGTTTCATTTTTAAAAATCATGTCCTTGGGAACCAGCAGTTAGCGTAATGGCTATGTCGCTGGACTCTCATGTAGTCGACCACGGTTCGCGTCCCAGACTCGGTGGCTTAAAACTCACACCGGGCGCGTGTGCGTGCATGCCCAAGATCCCGAGAGGAGAATGGAGGAGAAGGGATTGTAGTGTGACCATCCCCCCTGGGGGGTGATTTCTCGCTTCCTGTCTCTATGTCTCTCTCTGTCTGGCGAACCCACGCGCCCTATAATGAAAACCTCTCCAAAAAAAAATTAAAAATTAAAAAAAAATCATGTCCTTATCACATATGCATATTCCAACAGGTTTACTTAATTGCTATTTAGAACTTGTGATGTCCAGTTTAACTACGTTACAATGCCTACATACACACCATAGGTTTTCTGTCTTATGTTTACTATTACTGTGAATAATAAAGCAGCAGACCAAGTTCAGTCAGCCTGCATATTATACTAAATGAGAAAACAGAATAAATAATAAATAATGTCGTATTCCTCTAAGTTGAATAGCAGTAAATTAAGAAATTTGGGGAAAATTATTTCATTTGCTTCATGAATACTTATATGTTCAAAATAATTTTCATTAGATTTCCTTTAAACAGTAAATTTTCCCAGTGCATTAAAATCATATTTATGATTCTGATAAATATTTTACAGAGCATTTATTTCCTACAGAACGGAACGCTGATGCTTGGCTTTGTCCTAAAGAACCCAAGAGAGTTGCCCAAGCAGGCGGTAGTTATGGGTAATCAAATGTGATTGTAAGTCCCTAGATGATTATTGTGAACTTTTTCTCATGTGTCCTAAACAGAAATTGGAAACAGTTGGACTCTGACTTACAGTAACAACTCCAATAGTGTCAAATTTCTCCTTAAACTTGGAAAAGCTGGAACTGTTTTTGCTTTAAAATTCAAACTAGGGAGGTCATGCCCAAGTTGCCTTCAATTCCAAAGGAACCAAGAATCACCTTCAAACTATTTCTAAAAGAAATGTTAATATGAATAAACTCTCCTTTCAAAACGAACTGGTAATAGCGGTTCTAGTCAAACTTCAAGTACTCGTAAAAAGAACACACTGTGGTTTCATTGGACCACAACTGCAAGACCTGTTCGCTGTTGCCCAGCAAATGTGATATGTTTATACTTGACAAATTAACTACAGGCAACAATCAAATAAGATAAAAATGGTGTTTCATGTAAATCCAATGAGAAACTTAGCAAGTACCTTAAAATCATGACACCACTAGGGACTAACGTTATTTACATTAAACAAAATTATAACCACAATAGTGAGCCAATCTATTTTTTTTAAAGACCTCAAGGCTGGCAAGTATTTTCATTATTTTCCCTTCTGTAACGGTTATAAAATAAAAATAATAATAATAATAAAGGATA
>NW_006159609.1:1494193-1528407 GCF_000334495.1 Tupaia belangeri chinensis
AATAAAAATAATAATAATAATAAAGGATAAAAACAAATGTTTTCAATTAAACAGAATCTTTAAATCAACATCAATTTATTTTCAAATGCATATTGGTATGTAAGTATTAAAATAATATGGCAATTAGTTTCCATATTGAACAAAATGTACAGCTATTTGAAACTCTAACATTAGGCTATAATTGTCCATGAATTCATGATTATTTAATACCAAAGTTCAAGTTTAAAATACATAAAATATACATCTCCAAGTAATGGAGTAAAAATATAATTCTGGAAGCTTTGGACTCTACTATTTCCTGATTAACTGAGGACTTGGGAAATAAGAGGATCCTGATACAAAAGAAAAGCATTTATTTTGGGCCCAGCCAGGATGGTGTATACCACTAAGCAGCTGTGCTTCCATAGGCTGGGCCCACATGAGAGGCCTTGGTTCAATTCCCAGTCCAACCTAAAAGTCAGGTGTGCACCTGGAAGCTTAGTGACATGGGCAGGAGGACTACACGCTCAAGGCTGGGCTGGGCAACAAAGGGCAACTCTGTCTAGAAGGATTGGTGGCACATGCATAGAGCTCCAGCTTGGAGGCTGAGACAGGACTACAACAGCAAGACCCTGGCTCCTTAAAACAACAGCAACAACAGCATGCATTTCCAGTCCTCCAGCTTACTTCCTCTCAAAGTTTACAATACAAACTTAACTGTTGGTATGGAGAGTGAACCCATATTAGAATATAGATGGCCTATAGAATGATATTACAAAGATAAAATACAGGAACTAAAATTAAAATAACCTCAGAGAATTATATATTACAGATTAAGTAAAAAAAGACTCAGTAATATGCCACAAAATAGAGTTTTGTCCAGAGGCATCCTCACACAATAGTAAATGGATCCTAGTCAACTATCTGGGTCTTAAGTTTCAATTGTGAAGGAATAAATACTAAAAATGGTAAAGGGATCTTGGCCTATATAAAAGAAATCACAGATCACCTGAATAAAGGTAGAAAACACTGATCTTCCAACTGGTATTACACAATACTTTACAAGTGACAAGGGGCTCTTTAATTTAATATGTTTCCCAAAGTTTCTGCGTTGAGCCCCAGTGAAACAGTGTTGGGAAGTAAGACCATTAAGAGGTAAGTGCTCTGCTCTCATGAATGGATGGATTAACGCCATTCAGGGAGTAGGTTCGTTATCACAGGAGTGTATCCTGATAAAAGGACACACTCATTCTCTGTCTCTTGTATTCTCTGGCCATTCTGCCTCTGCCATGGAACGATCCAGCACAAAGCACTTCACCAGATGCTGGCACCTTAAAGATAAACTTCCCAGTCTCCAGAACTCTAGGAAGTTAAGTTTCTTTTCTTCATAAATTGTCCAGTCTGTAATACTCTGTTACAGCCACACAAAATGAACTAAGACAAAGGACATCAATAGTTTTAAAGGAACAAATGTCTAGTTCCTCATTTCTACATGTTCTAGCTAAACATGATTTTCCCAAAACTTTACTTTGGCCAAGACCTCAGGTTGATTCTCTTACACACTTCTCCTTCACAATAGCTATTCTTCATATCAGAAAAACAAATTCTTGGTCCCTACCTGGGACAGACTAAATTTAGAAACTTTTAAGAGTAGAGTCCAACAATCTGTGCAATTTGTATTTTAACAAAATCTCCACCTGATTCTGTTATATGTTAAAACTTGAGGACACCAGACTAGGTTATGTTACATTAACAACAACTTACTGGCTTTTAACAAAGGTCATGGTACGTGTCAAACAAGGGTTAGCTATGGCTCAGAATGTATGCTTTATTATGATTCTTTTTAAAGTGTATTCATTTCTTTCACAGCAAGAGAATTACTAAGAGAAAAACAACACGTCCCAACAGGGTAGTGACGTCACAATCCACACCCAGCCTCAGCCAGCCCTGGGTCATGGGGAGAAGTGTGCCCTGCATTCTCATGGGGGTCACCAGAGGCAAACCCAGAATCTTCCCTCACTGGTCAGCCTTGTGGAGCACCACATTTTACTGCTATGCCACCACCTGGCCCCTGCGATCCTTCTGTACCTTACAATGATAGAGAAGCATTTATTTAGAATTCCTAATTGTCACAGCAGAGGAAAATAAATAAAAGAAAGAGAGAAGATAGAAAATTGTTTTCGAACTCAAAACTTTAGTTTATCAGCAACCAAAATCATGTCACTCACACTTGTTTAGCCAAAACAAGCCATAACGCCAGGTATGATGTCAACAGGGAAAGGAGGTATAATGTTTCCTTAGGCAGAGGTAGCAAACCTTTTATAACTTCGATTACCATACAGGTCCAGTATATAACTGCTGAAGATCAACTGTATTTATTTTTAATACTTAAGAAAACTTAAAGCATAATTCCCTTTTTCCTCCTAAAATATTACCATCAGTTAGACTTTTTCACAATTTCAGTCTTTCGAGTATGATAATATTAAAAATCTTTCTGGTACTGGTTTCCGAAATGGGCTTGCCTATAAAGAAATAGTATTTGGCAATAAATGCTTATGTGTGTGTATGTGTGTGTATTCTGAGCTCCATTTTTTTAAAATGTTTTTTATTTTATTTTATTTTTTTTTTTTTTACTAACTACTAAAGCATTTGGGAATTTCACAATGGTTCCATTTTGCATTCTAAGTGCCTAAAACAAGGCATAGCACATAAGCCACTTGACAATATATGTTGAAAAAATTTTTCTCTGGGTAGTAACTGAAAAAAAAAAAAAAAGGGGGGGACCAGCAGTTAGCGTAATGGCTATGTCGCTGGACTCCCACGTAGTCAAATGCGGTTTGCATCCCAGACCCGGTGGCTTAAACTCACACCAGGTGCGTGTGCATGCGTGCCCAAGATCCCAAGAGGAGCATGGAGGAGAAGGGATTGCGGCATGGTCATCCCCCCTGGGGGGGGCGATTTCGTGCTTTCTATCTCTCTGTCTCTCTCTGTCTGTCTGGCGAGGGCACGCGCCCTATAGCAAAAACCTCTCCAAAAAAAAAAAAAGAACTGCATTTTATAGTACTTATTTTTCTGTGACAGCCCTGTAGCCTAATGGTTAATGGAGCTGGGTCCCCTGTAGCTGACTGTGGTTCAAATCTCAGCTTCAGTGGCTTGAAAAACACATCTGTGTACTTCCAAAATCCCTACAGAGTAGAGAAGGACAGCAGCATGGCATACCCTGCATGTGTCCTCTAGTAAATACACACACACACACACACACACATTATCTTTCTACTAGAGTGTCAATTTTTTTTTTATTTTTTGAGATTTTTGTCATAGGGCATGTGCACTTGCTGGAGAGACAGAGAAAGGGAGGGAAGTAGGGAGAGAGACAAAGAAAGAGGGAGGGAGGGAGAGAGAGTGAAAGAGAAAGAGAAAGAAATCACTCCTCCCCAACCCCAAGAGGAATGGCCACACCACAATTCCTTCTCCTCCATTCTCCTCTTGGAATTTTGGGCACTCGCATACACATACCTAGCATGTCTTTAAAGCTTCTGGGTCCGAGACTCAACTTGCAGAGTCAACCATTTGGGATACAACACCTTAACCACCACACCACCTGCTAATCCCAGGATATATTTTTAACACCAATTCTAAGGTTTTATTTGGATTTTTCCCTAAAGAAAATTTGTTGATTTTGAAATCAGCTACCCTATTACTCATTAATGACTCTTGGTGATCATCTTTAAAGTTTCATCAGTTTCTTCATTCTAATAATTTGGTATAAATTTACACTTAAGACATAAATATTAATATCCTAATTCGAGTCTTCAGTCTTTTTTTTTTTTTTTTTTCCTTCTTCGGAGAGGCTTTTGCTATAAGGTGCGTGTGTTCGCCAGAATGATAGAGACAGACAGAAAGTGAGAAATAACTTCCCATGGGGGATGGCCATGCCACAATCCCTTCTCCTCCATTCTCTTCTTGGGATCCTGGATATGCATGCACACACGGCCGGTGTGAGTTTTTGCCACCGGATCCAGGACTTGTACCACGGCTGACTACATGGGAGTCCAGAAACATAGCCATTATGCCAACTGCTGGCCCCTTCAGTCTTTTCTTAGTTACTGGCTATTTTTAATAGCCCAAATGAAATTTAATAGTGACTGTAATTTAAAGTAGCAAACACAAAAGGCAGGAATGGGGATGCTGCTGAAAGGCATGTTCATCACTTTACCAGGGATTAAAACCCAACAAAAGAGGTGAGACCATAAAGTTTACAGGTTGGGACATTGTTCATATTCATAAATTAATTTACTTACTTATCTACATAGTTAAATATTTCATATTTACTATGAGGTGTCAACTGCTGTCAAGTGTCATGGCTACTGTCTACATCCTCTGGGAGTTCACAATCCAAGGGGGTATACAAACAAGTAAATAATGACACACAGTAGGAAGCACCTTCTATATAAATAATGATACTATGTTGTAGAGAGTACCTTCTACATAAATAAATAATAACGCTACACTGTAGAAAGTACCTTCTACATAAGGATATAATGACACTACATTGTCGGGAGAACCTACAACATAAGTAAATAATGATGCTACATTGTAGGAAGTACGTACTACATAAGTAAATAATCAAACCACATTGTAGGGAGCACCTTCCATATAAGTAAATAATGACAATACACTGTCGGGCGTACCTACCACATAAGTAAATAGTGATACTACATTGTAGGGAATACCTTCCACAAAAGTAAATAATGACAGTACATTGTGGGTGTACCTTCTACATAAGTAAACAATGATATTACACTGTAGGCTGTACTTTCCACAGAAGTAAATAATGATACTGTAGCACAGAAAGCACTTTACTATAAAGCACGTAGTGCTGGAGGAGCACAGAGGAGGGAGCTCACTGTGGCTTTGGTCTCATAAAGACTGTTCAGAGAAGACGCTGAAGGTGCCATATACAGGAAGGAGTGGAGGAAGAAAGCAGGAAAGGACAATATAAAACAGACTGGAGAAAGACTGGCACAGACCAGATAGTGCCAAAAGAGAATTTAAACTTTATCTGTAAGGCAAAGGCCCCACGTCCAGAGGAAAGACATGATCAGATCGTGTTTACAAAGGGTAACTTCATGACACACTGCTGAATCCCACCACATTGTTTATTTTTTAAACTATAATCTCAGTTTTAACTTTTTAAATAATAACCAACAAAATAAATTATGTTGCAGGTACTAAGACCATCTAATACATATTCATGTGTGTGTGCATGCAAGCACTGAGGATTAAAACTGCTTTAAATAAGAGTTAAAATCTAGGGGCCAGCACGTGGCATAGCAGTTATATCACTGGATTCCCAAAGCCAAATGTGGTCCAGGTTCCAGACCTGGTGGCTTGAAACCCATGCCAGGAGTGTGTGTATGTGTGCACAAAATCCCGAGAGAAGAATGGAGGAAAAGGTATCGTGGTCTGGCCACCCCCTACCCCCAAACAGGAGAGGATTTCTCATCGCCCCTGACCCCCACGCAAGCACACATGTCCTAAGTCCAAAATCTTTCTCTCTCTTTTGTAGAGAGAAATAAAGACTTTCGATATAGGGTGAATGCGCTCACCGGAGAGACAGAGAATTAGAGACAGAAAGTGAGAGATCATCCTCCACAGAGGGACTGTGCATCCCACAATCCCTTCTTCATTCTCCCCTTGGGATCTTGGGCACCCACACACAGGCTACCAGCGAGAGTTTTGAGAATCTGGACTCGAACTGTGGTCATCTACATGTGAGCCCAGCGATGTAACAATTAAGCCACCTGATGGTCTCGGAAAAACCTTCAAAAGAAAAAGTTAAATAAACTACTACTGAACGTGAGATTTGTAACACTTTGACATTGTAATTCGAGGATGACAACAATTATGCCACCTGATGGTCTCGGCAAAAACCTTCAAAAGAAAAAGTTAAATAAAAAAACTACTACTGAATGTGAGATTTCTAACACTTTGACATTGTAATTCGAGGATGACATGGTTGATAAATCGGCCCTAGGGAGAAAATAAGTGAGAAAGATGAGCTTAAACACAACATGAGAAAGGGTGCATGGGGGAGAAAGGGTTCCTGAAGCCTCGGTGGCTTCTATGAGGGCACACGGGAAGTCTCAGGTCTGACCACCTTCGGCAGCTAATATGTCCACTTTTGTAGATCTTTTTTGGGCAGGGAAGGAAAGAATAGCAGACTGGTTACAGAATAACCTGATTTTTTTTTGAGACGCTTTAGAAAGCTTTATTTTTCTTTTAAGCTTTACCAAAGGCGAAACTTCATAATGACTAGAAAACTAGAATAAAGAGGTTTTAATTCCTAAGACTTATTTTGAAAAACTAAGTTTCTTGAATATACAGATAAAATGTGAGAACAGATTTATAAGCAAAGTCATGTCACTCTTATCTTTTAAGAAATAATCTACTGGACTTGCCCACAGGATGGACAGGGAGGAATAGAAGGTCACCTCAAACTATAAGGCCCAGATGGTTTCAGAGGTTGCCATTAGTGTTGCAAAGAGGGAGTTCAGTAAATAGAAGAGCCATCTGGAAAGGATTTCTTTGATAGTAGTCATGTGGCAGTGATAATTTAGAAAAGCGAGGAAAAGGACAGCTACTCCTACTTGAACGATGTTTCATTTACTTTATCAGAGCCAACAACATTAATGACTTAGAATAGTCTTAAGTTTATCATGAATTTTATAACAGAAGATGGCTGGTTTATCTACAATTAGGCCAACAGATAAACATGGCGTAATGAACTGGCAGGGTAATTCTTTTCCTTCTAGGAAATATTCTTTTCCCGTTTTAAACTCCATAATTGACTATGGTGAGATCAAAAATAAGAATCTAATTTTTTAATTCTGGGTCTTTCACTAAAAAAAAAAGTCTCAAATATTAAAAGTACATATGCTTGGAAGCCTTGTTTTTCCAAATATGAAATAAAAAGACTGGCCCGGCCTCAGTGGCACATAGGTGGCATTACCACTTGGGATGCTAGAGGCTACACCAGAGACCCAGGTACAGTTCCTGAACCAACCTAAACATGCCAGGCATAGCTGTGTGAACCTGGATGCTAGCTAACTGCTAGGCTAGGGAAGGAGAAGGGCAACACATGGAAACTCTGTTGGGGGAAAAACAAACAAACAAACAATTTTGGGGCCAACAGGTGGCATGGTGGTTCAAGTACAAGATTCCCACTTTGCTGACCATAGTTGGGTCCTGAATCAAGTGGCTTGAAACTCATTCAGGCGCGTATGCCTATGTGTCCAGAATCTCGAGAGGAGAATGGAGAAGTGTGGCCATGGGGGAGGGGGGGTGGTGGGGAGAGGGTCCTCACTTTCCCTCTGTCAGTCTCTGTGGTATGGCACAAATCTAAAACAAAAGAAAACATTCTCTGTCTCCCTACTCTCAACAACAACAAACCAGCATAACAAAGAAAGTGGAATGGCTGAACTCAATGACCCTAAGGTTCCTCACAACTTCAAATTCCTAAAACAAGACCCAGCCACAGTGCATAAACAGCACCCCTGCTTAGAAGGCTCAAGGCAACAGAGGAGACCTGGGTTCAAGTCCCAAGCCAACTTGAACAAATTAGAAGTGGACCTATATATGAGCTGAGCAAACTGAGAGGGTGTGGCAGGAGGATTGTGCCCCTATCAAAATTACTATCCCTGCCTCCTCTCTTTCTCCTCCCCACTTTTCCTTTCTTCTCTCATAAATGGAAAAAAAAAGTTTGGACACAAAATATTGTCTCCAAATTTTTGTGGTGTGCTCAAAATTGATATGGCCTCAATCTTATATATCTTAAGCTGAAATACTGTAACTGAATCACTACTAACTTTATGTATGATAGATTGGGACATTCAATTTTGGGTAGCACTAAAGATATCTCCTTATATGTCCTGAGCTAAAAAAAACATATAATTGTGATTCTACGCAAAATAAAAGAACTTCTAATAAAAGTAAATGAACTAAATATTCAAATATTCAAAATTACATTTTACCTTCACTGTAACTTATCTATTTCTAAATTACTCCATAATATTTCTGTATGTGGAAATTATTTCAGTTCTGTAGAATTAAGTACAGAAAGTAACAAAAGTACACTGTACTCAGTACTATCCATATTTGGTATAAGCTAATTTTCTGTGACAGGCTCTGTTTAACCAGCTTCAAAGAATGAGATATACACATGCAATATTTTATACATACTCGTCTAAGAATAGACAATGTATATATGATCTAATATATCTACTGGAAAAATATTTTAATGAGCCTACATCAAGAAATGCTTAGGGAACCAGCAGTTAGCGTAATGGCTATGTCGCTGGACTCCCACGTAGTCGACCGCGGTTCGCGTCCCGGACCCAGTGGCTTAAAACTCACGCCGGGCGCGTGTGCGTGTGTGCCCAAGATCCTGAGAGGAGAATGGAGGAGAAGGGATTGCGGCGTGACCATCCCCCCTGGGGGGTGATTTCTCGCTTTCTGTCTCTATGTCTCTCTCTGTCTGTCTGGCGAGCGCACGCACCCTATAGTGAAAAACCTCTCAAAAAAAAAAAGAAATGCTTAAAAATATTTTACAGAAGTCAAGGTTTTATATTTGTCTATGTACTCATATGTATATATTTTCACACATACTTTTTAATTTTAATTTTATTTATTACTATTATTACTTTTTTTGGTGGAGAAGGAGAGGTTTTTGCTATAGGGCACATGTGCCTGCCAGGAAGACAGAGAGAGACAGAGAGACAGAAAGCGAGAAATCACCCTCCAGGGGGGATGGCCATGCTGCAATCCCTTCTCCTCTCAGGATCTTGGGCACACGCGCACATGCACCTGGCATGAGTTTAAGCCACCAGGTCCAGGACTCGAACCATGGTCAACTACGTGGGAGTCCGGCGACATAGTCATTACGCCAACTACTCGCCCCACTATTATTACTTTTTTTTCCTGGAAGGAAGAAAAGTTTATATTTCCATTTAAAGAAACAAACAAAAGAAATATTTTAAAAAATTGCTGAACCTGTCAACTCACAAGAAAGTGAAATGTTAAAATTGGAAAATAAAGCATAGTAAAAAAATGAAGACAGTAATGTTTTATTAAAAAGTCATAAAATTCTATTTCGCTAGTTCAGTCTTATGTTCAAACTCTCTTCAGTTGCATATGCTGAGTTACTGTGAACCAATCTTTCCCTTTAGATCCTGGGAGTTAACATTCAACATCATTATTGATATTTCTTGTCCCTAGCATTAAATTGGTCATTTTCTTGGTTGTCTTTTGTTCTCTTATTTCTGTATGTGTCTTTAGTTTTGCTGGTCAAGCACTCCTTTCACAACTTCTTGAAGAGTGGGTCTGCTACTGGCAAATTCTTTCAGGTCTTATTTATCTGAGAATGTCTTTATCCTTTCTTTCCATATGAAGGATAATCTTGGCAGGAATACTATACTATACTATACTATACTATACTATACTATACTATGCCAAGGTTGAAACTATTTTTCACTTAACACATTAACCTAACATTTCTCTCTTGCCAATTTTAGTATCTTGTCTTTGTCTGTAGATTTGACCAGTCTGGCTATGATGTGCCTTGGAGAAGATCTTCTTGGGTTGATTCTATTAGGGGTCCTATGTATTTCTTGGGCCTGGATATTTGAATGCCTCCACTACTATTACTTTTTAACAATATGACCAGAGAGAGACAGAGAGGGGTTAAGTAATAAAGCAAGCCACCAGGTCTTGGACTCGAACCTCAGCCAGTCATGTGAAAATTCAGTGCCTTAACCACGAGGCTACCTGCTGGCCCCCTGCACACATACATCTTTAGGGAGTTATATGTTTTTTTTGGAAGATGAATAAAACTGACATAAGCACATTCTAAGTATTTCTAATAATATCTTAGTTCCCTCCTAAGATACTATCATAGTGTCCATTCCTCATAATTTTATGGGTTTGTTTTAATATGTGTAAATTGAAATGTCGCTGAGTCTAAAGCAATACTATTATTTCAAAATATAGAAACTAATGTTTTCAGTACTACATGATTAAGGGTCCCTGTGGAGTTTGAGAGCAGAGGAATGTGGGAGGAACACTTCAAAATTCAGATCTGCTTGGCTTTTCTTACACTGAGACTCTAACTTGGTGAAAAATACACTTTGTCTTCCAAAAAGTTTGCATGTGTGGGCTATACTTAAGGTTTTCAGTATCTTGCCAGACAAATACTTAATACACAGAGCTGTGGTTTTCTGTGTCTGTTTTGTTTTGTTTGTTTTTAGCAACACTGTATCAAAACCAACACCCTTAAGGTTAGTCAAGTGGCTCTGCCTAGAACATATGGCCAATGACCCAGCAGCCAAGTGTCTGATAGGCAGGCCTTGGCCTCAGCAAGTCTGTAATAGTTGCTAGCACTTAAAAATAAGAATTTATTTTTGACTTCACGCCATGCCTCATTCAGTTGCTCAGTTTTATAGAAAACGAGGAAGGGAAATTCAGGCTTCCAAAGCAAAACTTCATGAGGATGGACAGGAGAATCAAATGAAAACACAAATGACAATCCTATAAGAGCAGGAGAAAGTAACACTCTTCTATATGGTTCTTTGAAATAAATTAACTCCCACATGGCCAACTATGGTTCAAATCCTGGACCTGGCAGCTTGCTTTCCTACTTTCTCTCTCTCTCTCTGATCAAATTTTTAAAATGATAATAATTGTGAATAAAATTAAATGAAATAGTTATTAAAGAAAAAGGAAATAGAATTAAAATTTTCAGAAAGTCCAAAGGTAGAAAGAACCTAAGAATGAGTTGGAAGAGGGTGGGGCATTAAGGTGCAAATAAGCAGGAGAGTATGGATAGGAAAGAAAGCTCTGAGGGAAGCAGGAAACTGGTATAAGCCACATTTGTAGCCACTTCAGATAAGTGAATATTGCCCTGATACATGGCATAACACTCACATTTAAAAACATCATTTAAGCTTTGACTACCAGTTAGTGCAGTTTAATGAATCTGGATAACCAGTAAGCCAATCAAAATAGAGAACTTTTGCATTACCTTTTTTTTTTTTTTTAAAAAAAGAAGCTTTCACTAAAAGCAGAGGCTGGCAAGATAGCTAACCTAAGGGGATGTGGGAAAGAAAGTCAGAAATCCTAAAGCCTCACTTTCTCACTTTTAGTGTTCACCAGCTTTCAGATCTGAAAGTTCTCTAGACAATTCAAGGTTGGGAAGGAAAAGCTGCCTAAATTACTGCAGCCATCCCCTCGACTCACACTAGCGACTGATCTGGAGACCTACGTTCCTCAAAATGGTGCAAAATACATTTCATAAATCTCATATCTGGTATCCTTGTAGAGGATAGAAAAAAAACAACTAATGTTTCATTGCTTTTACAAGAACACTTGAGACCAACTGTGGACTTTTGCATTTCCTTTTTTTTTTTTTTTTTTTTAAAAAAGAAGCTTTCACTAAAAGCAGAGGCTGGCAGAATAGCTAACCTAAGGGGATGTGGGAAAGAAAGTCAGAAATCCTAAAGCCTCACTTTCTCACTTTTAGTGTTCACCAGCTTTCAGATCTGAAAGTTCTCTAGACAATTCAAGGTTGGGAAGGAAAAGCTGCCTAAATTACTGCAGCCATCCCCTCGACTCACACTAGCGACTGATCTGGAGACCTACGTTCCTCAAAATGGTGCAAAATACATTTCATAAATCTCATATCTGGTATCCTTGTAGAGGATAGAAAAAAAACAACTAATGTTTCATTGCTTTTACAAGAACACTTGAGACCAACTGTCTCTACAAAATTAGCATACAACTCAAACATCCCAAGTGAGCACCTTTTACAAAACAATGGTTTTGAGAGACACATGCAACAAACAATAAAGATCTACAAAACCTTAGGGCAAGTTACTTCATCTGCCTATTAATCAACTTTTGCCTCCATAAAACAGAAGATGAGGAATCCCCCCTTAAAAGACTGCGGTGATCATAAAATAAAACAAGGAAATGTATAAATCATCTATCAAGACAATGCCTAGAATATAATGAGAATTCACTATATATCAAGTTCCTTCCTCCCTTTCCCCTGGGTCTTGTTTCTTAAGATACGTAGTATCTCCCTCTTTTCCCACTGGTGTTTGAAACTATTATTCAAACTATGATTTTTTCTGAATGTATGATCTCAGTTTTTAAAAATCTAGGTTCAAGTTCCAAGTGATGATTTCCATTATGTGAACAATACTGCATTTTTCTCTTTTTCTTTATAGCCACCGTGTGTTTGGAGGACTAAAGACTGATATAATTAAGAATATCATTGAAGGAAGGATTAAAACAAACAAACAAAAACACTAAAGGGACAGAATAAATTGTGGGGCCAGCAGGTGCTGTGGTGGCTAAAGTGCTGGACTTCTCCGGCCAACCATGGTTCAATTCCCAGAACCGGTAGATTGCTTTCTCACTTTCCCTTTCTCTCTCTCGCTCTGTCTCTGGTCAAATTAAAATAATAATAGTAAGAAATAAAAATATATTTTTTAAAAAGAATAAATAGTAAGGAATAAGGATACTAGCAAAGTATATCAGTCTTAAGGTAAAGAAGTATGAAAAGACTTCTGAATAAGACCATGTAATAACCGTACCTGAATAGTGTTTTATTTAATCCTCACAATATCCATTTTGTGGATAAAAAGATAAAAGATTAGCAAAGTAAGTCTTTTCCTGGGATTGTTCAGCTAGTAAGAAAAGGAATCAGAATGAGAATCTAAGTCTTCTGCATCTAAAGGCTACATTCTTTGTATTGACACCATCCCAGCCCTCATAAAGACAGATTAAGAATACAAGCCAAAAGCACTGGATGGAATAAAGGGAATCACTGGGACAAAAATAATGAATTTGAAGTTCAAAAAGAATGAATAAAGGCAGGATAACAGCTTTGCCAGGTAGAAAGGTTTAACTTTCGAAATGAGATCTATGCATAATGAAAAGCTTAAAGGCTAAATTCCTTCTCAGCCAAAGTAGTTTGGTTGATGCCCCAAGACAAGGAAAAAAGATTTTTCCAAGAGCTCATCATTCCAAAGTAGCATACTATAAAAATGCTGAATAAAGATCATAAGAATCAAAACTAAAACAAGAGTTTCAGAATCATTGAGAACTTCAATCAGCATCATTACAATGGTGGGGGCAAGAAGGGTTTCTAAAGATATGTCCTAACTTCTAGAGGAGTGCTAGCCAATAGAAATATAATGCAAACCATGTAAGTAATTTAAAGTTTTCTAGTCGCCATATTTCAAAGCATAAAAGTAAAAATATTGTACATAATGTATTTCACTTATCTCAAAATATCTATGCTATTAGCATGTCAAGATAAAATATAAAAAATTATTAAAAATATATTATTTTCATATAAAGTCTTGCAGATTTGGAGTGTGGTTTATACTTACGCACTCTACATTTGGACTAGCCACATTTCAAGAGCTCGACAGCCACAACTGGCCTGTGGCTAACACACTGGACAGTGCAGTTTTATACGGTCACGGAGTAACTGCAGCTGGCAGAGGTCAAGGGACTTGCTAAAGACCAAAGTTAATAAGGTGGCAATAGTATGTGTAATGAAACTTCCTTCTCTTCATTGATACTAGAACCATGATCATCTCAGAAAAATTCACACAAAGTTAACTGATCATACTGCAACTAGAGAGACTTTGTTTTGTTTTGTTTTGATGGTGGTGTATGATTTTCAATGGCCTTTTCTTCTTAGGATTTATATTCAAGAAGGAAGCAATCACACTTGATCTTTCTAAAAGTAAACTGACAGGTAACATGATACAGCAAGTTTCTTGAGAAATATTCTATAACTGAAAGTTTACATGAGAGAAATAAAATTAGAATTTTTACAGATGTTTCTTTGGGTATATATGATTTGAATCTGAGATAAATGGAAAGTTTCTTTAAAATGAAAAAAGAGAACTCATAGTAAAGAGTAAACAGAAATCTGTAGCCTGAGAATAGTAATGAATGATACTTTACTGGAAAGTATTTCATGGAATTTAAAAGTAATGACAGGAAAGTTATAAAACTTAATTTTAATAAGCAGGAGAAGTTTGACAAGACATTTAAGTCAAAACTATGTTTTGGTGATGATAATTAAAAAGCAATAATTCATATAAACTAAATGTCATGATCAAAATTCTTATTTCCCATAAGACAGCATATTCTGGAGCATAAAGTAGATAAGTCTCATTTACTTCTGGGGTGAAATGTGCAAATGAGAAATCACACAGTAGGTATGAATTGTCTCTTCACATTAACAGAGATTTCAACTCCTGAATTAGAAGCACTATGGAAACATTCTTTTGTTATATATTGTAGGACTTTTCTTACAACTACTCAATGCTTCTGATTTGGCCAAATGAAATTAGAGAAGTACAACTATTTTGTTTGTTTGTTTTGTTTATTGGTGTTTTTGTGTGTGGGGGGGAGAGGATTTTGCTACAGGGCGTGTACGCTCGCCAGAAAGACAGAGAGAGACAGAGAGACAGAAAGCAAGAAATCAGCCCCTAGGAGGGATGGCCACACCACAATCCCTTCTCCTCCATTCTCCTCTCGGGATCTTGGGCACGCACGCACACGTGCCCGGCGTGAGTTTAAGCCTCCGTGTCCAGGACTCGAACTGCAGTCGACTACATGGGAGTCCAGCAACATAGCCATTATGCTAATTGCTGGTCCCTCTTTTTTTTATTTTTTTGGAGAGATTTTCACTGGTCGAGTGCGCTCGCCAGACAGACAGAGAGAGACATAGAGACAGAAAGCGAGAAATCATCCCCCCAGGGGGGATGGTCACGCCGCAATCCCTTCTCCTCCATTCTCCTCTCGGGATCTTGGGCACGCACGCACACGCGCCCGGTGTGAGTTTTAAGCCACCGGGTCCAGGACATGAACCGTGGTTGACTACGTGGGAGTCCAGCGACATAGCCATTACGCTAACTGCTGGTTCCCACTGGTCCCTCTTTTTTAAGAGAGGTTTTTGCTATAAGATGCATATGCTTGTCATAAAGACAGAGAGAGAGATAGAGAGAGAGACAGAAGGCAAGAAATCACCTCCTGGGTTGAGCCACACACCACAATCCCCTTCTCCACCATTTTCTTCTCGGGATCTTGGGTGCACATACAACTGGAGTGAGTTTTAAGTCACTGGGTCCGGGACTCAAACTGCGGTTGACTGTGTGGGAGTCCAGCGACATAACCATTACGCCATCTGCTGGTACAGTACAACTAGCTTTTTAAGGATATTTAATCCTTCCTTTTAAACTAGTGATTTTTAAAAGCAATTTATGGAATCTAAAAATCCTATCTATATAATAAACTTAAGCATAAATCTTAATTTTTGACATGAAAATCTACATAAAATTATGAGAAACTTATAAAAATGAAGAATTGAAGCTACTTTAAAAATAAGACTAGAGTAGGTATCTTAACAAGGGCGGTCTTTTCAATCTAAATGCTATCTAAAATTTAGACTTCTAAGAGAAAAACCTCAAACATCTGGAATCCAGCTTAAATATACAAAATAAAACATTACTGACTGAAACCACTCTCAAAAGCCCTAATCAGGTTTCCAAAAGCAACAAAACAAATAATGAATATTAATAACAGTAAGTAAACTTGTTTTTACTAATTGTGCATCAAGAGAAAAAAATACAACATGAAAGAAGAGAGAGAATAGAATTCTTCATTAAATTCATGCTCATCCAATACTGTTCTTGACACTTAAGGTCAGAATTTTGTTCTTCTTGAAATAAAGATAAAGGAGGCTATCTCATTCTAGTTCAGATCCTTAAATCATTTATTAAAAATTTAAGTAATCTAAAAAGTCATAGTCAATGCAAAAAATGTATATAATGGATAAACATGTAAATATATTTATTTAGTATTCATATCTATATGGAGAAAGAGGAAGTACATAAATGTCCCTGAAAATAAGCAAGACTTTATTTATTGCTCCTGTACTCCTGAGCACACTGTCTTACAAGGGAAACAAGAATACTGCCATAACATTTAGTTTCACAGATTACATTTTGAAATGTACATCATGTATAAAAATTGCCACGTAGTTTCTATAATGTCCTCTGAAACAATCATGAAATCCAGGCTATGAAAACAAGAAACAAACTTACATCATTGTAAGCTTACTATAATCTGCAGTGAACAAAAATACCTTTCCGAATGAACACCTTTTCTTCAAAACACTGCTGTTTATCTTTTTCTAGATAACACAAAATCCCAACAACCAGGTGAAATCAAATACAACATGTCTTTCAGTCTTTAAAACAAAAGTTTGTTTTCTATGAAAGATGAAGGATTTAGGAAGTAACTTCTTTTCATTGAGGATTTTATCAGTTCAATAATAACTTTTTTCTACATGCCCAAATAAACAAAACAAATAGTCATTTTTTTTTTTTAAATCCATCCCCTACCAATGCAGGAACTAGAAATCCAAGTAAAAACACATAGTGCTTTTATCAACCTGTTAATAACATGACACATTTTATGTGAAGGTATAATTAGACTTCACTTACCACTTGATGTCAGGGTTTCACTCTAACTGAAAACAGCAGCTACTGTTGACATATTCCCTCTCCAGTTCGCTGCTCGTATTGCCCTCGCTTCGTGCCTTGTGTATGCCATGAGCTACGAGAAATCCCATCCTACAGTATCTCAATTCTTGCTTTCACATGTCCCAGTTATTTAAATTCTCAACTCAAATGTGCTTACATGAATCAGATTTAAAACTTATTCTGAAAAGATGTGGGTGCCAAGGGTGGTGTCTCGGGCACCAGATCCTTATTCTAATAGGCATTCTCCCTTTCTACCTTAACAAGAAAAATCAAACTTCTAGTTAAGCATGCTGCTATACAGAATAAAAGACTATAATTTCTAACTAGCATGGTCATATGCGTACGTTCTGAATAATGAGATGTGAACAGAAGTGTTATGTGAGCCTTTGCATGAAGAAAGTGATGGATCTGACGGCTGGAGTTCCAGCCACCATTCCAAGAGAACCTTAAGAATAAAATCAATTTATAAGGGCGATGGAACAGATAGCAAATTAAGATACAATGACTGAATCATTCCTAGCTCTGAACTGTCCATCTCTAGCATCCTTTTATATAAGAATTAGGTTTCTCTGGTAGTTAATTCTTAATATTTTGGATTTTCCTATTTTCAGTACTGAACCAGTTCTAATAGTTGATATGGCCAAAGAAAGTAAGAAATAAAATGGGGAAAAGGAAATGTTTTATTTTTATTGTCATATTCTTCCTGAGATCTCATCAAGTAAAATAGCATAATAATTAACCTCATAGACTCTGCATCCAGACAACTAGGCCTCCGTCCTGGCTCTGCCATTTTCCAGCTCGGTGACAAGTCAGGAACTCCTCTATGCACCTCACTTGTTCCATCTATAAAAAGGGGAGGTTTTACTGCTACCTACCTCACCCAAATGTGGATACAGGCACTAATGAAGGATTTCTAAGGAGTAACTCCATCCCATTTGAACCATCTATGTCTACAGTTATGACCATAATTTTGCCATCCTAATGCCTTCTGAATAATTTATTCAAGCAGTTCACCGTCTAATAACATTCTCCTTTACTTCTAATTTTCTTGGTGAAGTATTCCCACTGTGACTGTTCTTGGGCCTTTTAAGACACTTCCAATTCATTAGCTCCTTATTTCATCCCACTATCAATGCTTTATTCTTCACTATCCTCCTTATCCAAGTTAAATTCCACAGTTCTAGAAAACATTCTATTACCCTAAACTCCCTTCCCATTCGGTCCTTGCATCATCTCCATCGAGCTAAACTCCAGCCTTGGATAAAGCTAATCACTTTCCTTGCATCTGTAATGAAGCAACTGTGTGCTGCTAGGGAAAGCCACAGCACAAAACAAGATCATATGCTCAAATGAACTCTGAACATAGTCCAGTGATCTGATCATTTTTCTCCGATCTATACAAAACAAGTATTTGAAACCCTATGAATCCTGTTCAGGCTTTTGATTCTATCCTTGGTTTCAGCAAAGACCCTGACTCCTACTTTAATGAGAAACATATAAGGTTTACAAATATGACCTTCCAATAGGAAGCTGCAGTGATTCATGTCTGATGGCTTCTGTTCTGCATCATATTCTTCCTCTCCTACTAATACATTAGATAGTTGTTAAAGCTACGATGAGATAAATTGTTTACAGGGAGAATATGGAGAGAAAGACAATAAGAGAGCCTAGAACCAATACTCAAGAAATTCTAAAATTTGATGGTTGGTTAGAAGAAAATGAAGTTTCAACTGAATCTACAATGTGCACTAAAACCCAGTTAGCTACATTCTGCTATAGTTTATATACACACACACAGAGACAGACACAAATGGTTTGGAATGCAAATATAACTCTAGTGTTTTCCAACAATATTAAACATCAGTCCTTTGACAGATGAAATTGTGCAATGCTATTATTACGGAATTCTGAAGAAGCCTTTTCCCCTGTGGAAATAAAATAATCTACTTGACAGAATTTTACTAGCCAAGGGTGGGAGATAGTAGGGAGGGAACTTGAAATTATTACCCTTTGCAGACATAAACCTTTCTAGCTGGAATGAAGATAGCTCTGGTTCATCAAGAGCATATGTAGATTTAAGATCTTTAACTATAAACAGTAGGCTTCAGGCCTGGGTGGTCTGTGCTATGTCCAATAATATATAAATTGGCTTATTCTCAAAATAAATATTTCCTTTTACATTACTCTGAGTCATGAAAAGCATTCCATCTTTGTCCGAAAACAGAAAAGTTTTCAATAAAACTGTTGAGCTCTAAGTCCATATATTCAATAGATGTTCAGGATACGATGACTGCTCACTAATACCTGTGAAGAGATGTTAAATGATTTTCTTGATATCTCAAGGAACACTTGGAGTGAACTGAGAAGATACCCAATGAGAAATAAATTGCCTTAATGTATATGAACAATAACTGATATTTTTCTGAATAGTATTTAATAATGATCTAGGACCTAAGGGATAAAATGAAATACAAAATTAACCTGCACTCCTATTCTTATCTCATAGATAATTTGGCATATTACCCAAGCCTCCTAAATACCATTTTGAAGTTCAATGTCTTTCATTTTATTTAAATATAATAACAAAATGGCAGCTGATCAGGTTTAATGTGTCATTAAAAATACTTAAGTATTCTATAAAAAAGATTCATACCAATTATTTTCCCAAAGTCTTCAGATCCCTATTCAAATTTAGTTGATGGTAGTAAACATGTGAAAAGGAACATATTTGGGGGGCTGGTGAAAGGGAGAAAGAGATTGAGGAGTAACATAGTTAATTTATCTGCAATATGGACTCCGTGGAGCCATCCAAATTGTCCTCTTTCAGAGTGGAGAGGTCGGTATTCTTCACAGATGATAGAAGCTTGGTCTGATTCGGGATTCACTTACATACCTGCTTAATGAGTTGGCCAGAAAACATTTGGAAGTCATAACAAAGACCTATCGTCAGAGTGTGAAGAGTCCAAAGTCATCACATCCAGATGTGTGGGACTAAAACTCTTGGCTTCTGGCTAGATTTCTCAATACCGGTTTATAAAATGAGCATTAAATATTATTTATTCTAGCTCTAAATTTCTTCCTTCCAAAAGAACTGATCTAAGTGTGAAACACTTTCTCTACAGAAAATTAATGAGTGCTATGAAGGAGTGTTTTAGCAGCAACTGGCTGTTTTCCATAGAGTACATATGGACTCAGATGTTCACTCAATTCCCAGATCATTTGATTCTCAGAACTGTGTGTTGAGTACTAACAACCACTTTTTTCCTAGACAATTAATATGATCCTTTTTCTATATTTTATTATCTAAATAACAAAAAAAAAGTTTGTCTTACATTCTTTTTAAAGAATACTGTAGCTTTTCCAGTAACTGAGAAATTGTGACAAATACCTTAGGTATCTTATAACCATAAAAAATAATTTTGGGAGAATAAATTGAGTGGGGAAAAGCTAGATATTATTAATATAGAGGAAGACAAGATTTAGCTTGAGATTGAGTCTACACATTATGCTACTATAACTGAATACATTTTAGTTAAAAAGAACATAAGTCTAATATGTTAGAGAAAAAAACAACTGCACATTTTAGGAAGAAGTTATATAATTTTAAAATAAAAAAAATATGCGGGGACCAGCAGTTAGCGTAATGGCTATGTCACTGGATTCCCACATAGTCGACTGCGGTTCGTGTCCCAGACCCGGTGGCTTAAAACTCACGCCGGGTGCGTGTGCATCCGTACCCAAGATCCCGAGAGGAGAATGGAGGAGAAGGGAATGTGGCGTGGCCATCCCCCCTGTGGGGTGATTTCTTGCTTTGTATCTCTCTGTCTCTCTCTGTCTGGCGCACGCACATGCCCTGTAGCGGAAAAAAAACAAAACAAACAAACAAAACAACAACAACAACAACAAAAAAAAACCACCATATGCGACCTTTTAAATTATTTGTCACCAAAGATATTTCAACTTCATGTTACTAACTCTATACATTTTGTCATTAAGACAGACTCAAAAATGAATATAAAATCTCTCTATACAAATTAGGATAAATTTACAACTGTGGTATATTTAAATTCTGCCATAATCTCAGTTAAAAACTGCCTCATGGAGGAGAAGGGAATGCGGCGTGGCCATCCCCCCTGTGGGGTGATTTCTTGCTTTGTATCTCTCTGTCTCTCTCTGTCTGGCGCACGCACATGCCCTGTAGCGGAAAAAAAACAAAACAAACAAACAAAACAACAACAACAACAACAAAAAAAAACCACCATATGCGACCTTTTAAATTATTTGTCACCAAAGATATTTCAACTTCATGTTACTAACTCTATACATTTTGTCATTAAGACAGACTCAAAAATGAATATAAAATCTCTCTATACAAATTAGGATAAATTTACAACTGTGGTATATTTAAATTCTGCCATAATCTCAGTTAAAAACTGCCTCTAATCTCAAGTAGCAACAATATTCAGAGGTTATGAAATAATGAAGCAAAAAATTTTTAAATGTCAGGAAAAAAATAGGGTGTGATATAAGGAATCTGCTTCATCATAAACTCTTAATTACCAGGTTAACATGAGGGATAAGCATTTTTGGTATTTAATTTCCTAAAAACTTCCTAGTCTACAGCCTATTTATATAGATAAGTCACTTTGTGCTAGAAAGATGATCTCTGTAACATCAAATGTGTAGTTTATATGTACAAATATAAACATAATAATTACATCAGTGAAAAAGTATTGCATTGTCAGAAAAGTCATGATGCATGTTTACATAGAAAAGTAGAAGAAAAAAAGGCATGACTTCTCCAACAACCCAATCCAGTCTACTATTTAGAGGGAGCCTCAGCTAGGTAAGGGAAATGAGGACCTATTTTGACAGGGTACCTTACTAGACCTTTGGAACAAAAGAGTTGATATTCTTCAGTAAACTCACAGTCTAGTAAGTTTTATATGGTATTAAGAAAAACAAGTAAGAGAATTAATACAATGCAATATTCACAAGAAAAGCAATAGTGTTATTCCTTTCTAAAATCAGGCAAGAAACGGAATGTGTCAGCACCACCTTTCTCCATAAATGTGGTCAACAAGAGAGGCAAGAAGGACAAAGCTTCTAGCATCTTCTAAGATGCAGATGTAAATCTAAGTATTTAGTAAGTTATTCTACAAGCATAATCCCACATCTTCATGTATATCAGCAGGCATTACCATGCCCATTTTATGGGAGCAAAAAGATTAATGAGCTTGCTCAAGATTAAGCAGCCAGTAAGTGATGTGCATTTTCCCACTGTCTGCAAATTGTTACAATTGAGTTGCTTTCCCTCTTGACCCTGATAGCATGTAAAGTGTATGTTCAGATGGCAACACAAGTGACAACAACTTGTCATTTATTATGAAATATCTCTACTTTTAATCTACAGTTACTTTTTAGAATCTTTCTCTTAGGACCTGGTGTTCAGTAGTATTAACCAGTTTTGTTCTTGTTACTATCTGGTCTGGGTTCTAACACTATGTGAAACTCAAAGGCCTCTCCCCTCCCCAACAATGTCACTTCATTAAGGCCTCCAGAAATGCCACTTCATTAAGCACACTCATTTAGGGAAAAAAAAAAATTAACTTTCACATTCCATTACACTTATTGAAATCATGACATTTGGATACTCAAAATGAACTTGGAGTAACAGAACTACCGTAATCAATTTGTGTATATTTTCTCAATTATTGAGACCAGACTAGGGGATATGGCAACTAAAGCATAGATTTTTACAGCTTCTACCCAGAAATGATGTATATTACATTCATTCTCATTCCTTTGGCCAAAGATAGTCATATGAGTACATGTATCTTCCACAGTCAGTGAAGTCAGTTCTGCCATGTGGCTAAAAAGCGTATTAGTAGACATTTTCTCAATGCTGAGATAAATTATAATAATTCCTTTAGAGAAGTGGCACACTTCCACCACTTACTGAGTATTTACTGTGCTGCAAGAACCAAAAGGGGCCTACTGTGCACTATCTCTAATCCCAACACAATAGCAAAAGAGAAGTCATTGACATTTTATGAATGAAGTAGTCTCCAAAAAATTAAAGAAATAGCTCGAAGCTGTAGAAGTAGTTAAATGGTGAAAACAGCATCTAATTCCAAATTAGTTTGATTCTAAAGCTGTGCTCATCCTACTGTAAAATTGCTGACCCTGGGCCATGTGGTGGTGTAGCAGAAATGCAACTGGACCCCCATGGAAAAGGTCTGGGCCTGGGACCTTCCTGGGCACATCAGGCACACATGCACGTGGTCTGTGAACCAGGACATCTAAAACTGGGCAAAGAGCGTAACATGGGGAGCCTGCAGTGGGCGCCTGCCTCTCTCTCTCACAACAAATAAACATTTAAAAAAATATGTTGACTCTATGCTCAAGATGCAATTTTAAAAAGACCTGATGCAATTTTAAAAAGGCCATGTAGTTTTCTGTTTTGTTGTTGTTGTCGTTGTTTATTAAACAACCTTATAGTTACATGTGCCTCATATCCCACCCTATCACCCAATTAAAAATAAAATGTCATAGGGGCTGGATGGTGGTACAGCTGCAAAGCACAACACTCTGCAAGGTTGAGCCACATGGGAAGGTTCCAGGTTTGCATCTGGAGACCTCCCTGGGTATGCTGGCCTCGTACATGCCCATGATCCATGGCTGGCTGAGGCTGGGGTACACTGAGGGAGGTGTTTGGACCCTGATGAGCATGCTATATCTCTCTGTCTGTCTCTGTCTCATTCATGGAAGAAATAAATTAATGGACCTGAGAAAAATGTAACAGGTGACTTGAAATTTTCACTACAGATACAAATAGTAAAAAGAAGTATCATTTCCCAATGCTTCATGTCCGAAATGATGCTACTGAAAGCAAAAATCTCAGAAGCCACAAGGAATACAAACACACTAAATAACATAAAGTACCATATCTATAAGAAAAATGATCAAAAAAGGCCTTCTTTTACATGATATTGGTGAGAGACAGTTAAGACATATTCCTTGTATAAGAGTACAATTAACTTGTGAGTTGTGTTGTCTACATTTGGACAGTTAATCATGTAGTTCATAATCTCTGTTTATCAAAAAAATAAAAACAAAGGACTATACAATTGAAAATTGTAAAGTATTCATAGTTTTGGCCTGCTAGGACAGGCTACCTCCCCTCGCCCACCAAAAAAACACGGGCATCATAATTAGCAATGATCTTTTTAAAGAACAAAACAAAAAATAAGTTATACAAAAGGTATGCATGATACTTTAAAATTGGAATAAATGACAGTAATTGTTAAATAATCTTTTCCAATGAAATGGGAGGAGGAAAGAGTATTACCCACATAGTTAGCAACCAAATCCTATCGAAGAGAATCTAGCCTGTTTCGTGTTCAAAACCATAGTGTTTGATGTAAAGTCTGTCACAAATAAAATAAAGGCCCAACACTAACACCCCAAATCTATTCAAACAAAAGTTCTATTCAAAATGTATTCTCAATCTTATATACTAAGTCTACAGAGTAAGATTAGGCCAAGTTTGAACAGAATTCCTACACTGTCAGTAGGATATTCATGTCTTCCTACATCTGAAATAAAACACAGAAGGTCATCAAAGAGGTAGACATACTTAACACACGTTTCTCTAAATGCAATTCAGACTGTCTCCTTGAAAGTGCGACTGTGGCAGCACCTGGAAGCATGTGCGGAATGCTGTGTTCAGTAGGCCAAGAACGCAATGGAAGTTCGGGGTCCATTCCAGCACAAGCTAAAAGGCCTGTCATCCCAGCTACTCAGAAGTCTGAGGCAGGAGGATCGTGATATAGTGAGATCTTGTAACAAAATACAAGTAAAACAAAAACAAAAATACTACACGCACAAAGTCTGAGCTATTAAACCTGCTAGATATTCATTATTATTACAACTGAATACTGATCATCTCATACTCCCCCAAATGTTGATGTCACAAGGCTGATGTTTGGTATTTTTTTCCTATGGATAAGAAAATCTGGATATATACAATATATTGTATATGCATTTAAAATACCGTCATCAAAGTCAGCCTTACGGCCTAGTGGTTAAGGGAGCCAGATCCCACATGGTTGACTAGGTGTCTGAATCCCAGCCCCAGTGGCTTGAAAAATATGGTAGGCCATGTGTCCATGTGCCTCAAAATCCCAACAAGTTAGGGACCAGCAGTTAGTGTAATGGCTATGTCGCTGGACTCCCATGTGGTTGACCACAGTTCGTGTCCCGGACCCAGTGGCTTAAAACTCACGCCGGGCACGTGTGTGTGCGTGTCCAAGATCCCAAGAGGAAAATGGAGGAGAAGGGATTATGGCGTGGCCATCCCCCCTGGGAGGTGATTTCTCGCTTTCTGTCTCTCTGTCTCTCTGTCTGTCTGGTGAGCACACGCGCCTATGGTAAAAACCTCTCAAGAAAAAAAAAAAAATGGAGAAAAAAATCCTAACAAGATAAAGAAATGAAGAACGGATAGAGGCGTGACCATGCCCTACTGGGGGATGCTTTCTCTCCCTCTCTTCTGTCTCTGATGAAGGCATCTGCCCTCTGGCAAATAAGTAAGAGAGCATGAACACAGGCATCATTGATCAATAGACACATATTCTTTAATCATCAAATGTGATAGAAAATTTTAAGGTATGAAAGATAAATCTGAAATAAACAAACAGTACATTCAGCAAAGTGACCAAATTTTCAATAATTACAAACGTCTTAGGACTCAAGTGATTTCAACAAGATAGGCTTGCTATTAGAAATCTCTCTACATGTTTCCTACCAGTAGAAGTTGTCCGTAGTTTTAAGAGGTAAGAGAAGAATGGTCTTATCTAAAAATCTCTAAAAATATCTTAAATGACAACCCTGCAAGGAAGGCTAACCCACAATATTGCAATTTGAAATTATCCACTTCAAAAAACAATTTTTAACATTCAAGGAAGAAACAGAAAATAGGAACTGCGATACCAATATAAGAACCTGATGATTTTTTGACATATTGAAGAAATCAAACCTGTTAAGCACAAAGTCATCTAATTTTTAATATCAGTATGATTCTGAACGTACCCCGATGCTCAGAACTACTAAGAACCGCACACTGTGTTTCAGCTATCAAATCACTCAAGGGAGCATTCCAGGGCAGCTGAATTTCAGAGGTCTCAGGCAGCCGCAGGCCTGAAGACCCAGGGCTACGTTCTCCTCCTCCTTTTATTTTGCATTTTAGGATGACAGAAACATGACAAACAGCCAGCACTCAGTCCATCAAGGCCCCACAAGTACAAAGAGGCTTTGTGATTGACAAGGGAATATGAAAAAGGGAGAAGATTCACTTTGTCCTTCTTCTCGGGAAGACTATGGACAGAGATGACTGAAACTTTAGAATTTAAAAGCTTCTCACATTTCTACTAGCTCATCTTCCAGGTGAACACCTTCCTGGTTCAGTGACTCAGTCACACATTTGAAACAGAATCTGTGCTAGAAGTCGATAATGGTAGAAAAAAAAATACTTAATTACACCGTGTAAGATGCAGATGGTATACTTTCTCTTCCTATAAACTGAGTCACTGAACCTACACAGCACGAAAAATAAGCCTCAAAACACGGATATTTTTAATTGACGTTTTAAGAACCTAGATCAAAATAAATCCCAAATTTCCAGTTTTTGCTATTTGTGATGTTTCTGGAAATAATCTATAATAGACTGCAGAAGAGAGAAAATAAACTACAATATAGATGATATTATAATATGATTTGTCAATGCCCTTCTAGTCACTTAAAAAGTTATCCAGAGCAAATAGAACAACAAAGTAATTTTAAAACCCCTTCTCCCCACAATAAATGGAAAATACAGTAAAATAACTACTCTTCAAAATATATATTCAAATATATGAAATATAATCTATGCTAAATATAATCAAGTTGTAAACTGATTATTTATATTTCCAAAGATTATAAATTTAACTTCCATTCAAACTAAATTGGAAGATATTATTGGCAAGGGACTGCATAGATACAGGATGTGCATTCTTGTAATCACAATCTGAACCTGGCAATCTGTGACTTGTAATTGTGATCTGAAATGTAGTAGATTCATATTTGAAAACATATTCAGAGCTTTAATAATATGTAGATCACATAATATATAATTCACTATTTAATGTGTATCAGTCAATATCTTTTTTAGCATATTCAGACTCTTATGTAGCCATCCCAGAAAGACTTCTGGATTATTTAGACATTTCCCATTCTCCCCAACTCACCTTGCCCTTGGCAACCTTCTGTCCCTATGGATTTGCCTATTCTGGACAGTTCATGTAACTGGAACCATAGGGTATGTGATCTTTACAATTCAAGTTTAACTTAAAAAACAGCCGGATTTATTGAGTGCTTGTTATAATTTGAGTAACAGTTTATTCCCAAAGGTTTGTTTTTGGAATTTGGACTTAGTGGGCATTGACTGAATCATGGAGGTGCCAGTCTTATGGAGGGGTTAATGCTGTCTCTTGAGAGAACTGGGTTTTAGCTCTCCTGAGAAGGAGTAAGTTCTCGTGAGATTAGGTTATTATAAAAGAGCATGCTTGTTTGTACATGCTATCTCTCTCTCTCTCTCTCTCTCTCTCTCTCTCTGTCCGCAATCACTGTCTCCTCTGCTTCTATAGGACATGTTGTGACATAGGTCGGCCCAAAGCCTTGGATTTTCTAGCCACAAAAATCATGAGTTAAATAATTCTCTATTTTTATAAATGTACCCGAGTATTTTTGTAAGCAATGCAATAAACAGACTAAGATAGTGCTATTATGCAGTAGACCTTTAATACTCACAATAACCCTATGAGGTGAACACTATTATTATCCCCACTTCATATGAGAAACCTGAGTAATAGGAGGCTAAGTAAAAACCCACAAGGTAACAAAAATAAGATGGAGAAATAAATTGACTTGGGTTGGACTCCAGAGCTCAGGCTCCTCACCGACACTCCGCTATACTATCGTGTCCCTTGACTCCACTGAGAAAGTTCAGCAGTAGAAAACAGTAGAAACGAGAGTTTGTCTTGAGAAAGACAGTGAATTATAGCCGTCCTCTTATCTGGTAAAGTAAGCAGTTAAACCTAACTATTTCAAATGTAAGCATCTGTATCAGCAAAGTCTAGTCTAAGAATTTTCTGTGATAAGTAACAATGTTTCTTTAAATGAGAAACAGACATCTCAGCCTATACCAGAGGATTCTAGAACTTAAAAGCATATGACGCTCAGAAACGTTACTTTAATCACACACACTGGCTTTGTTAAGAGTTGTTACCAGTTTCTTAGTGAAGAACTGAAGATTAGCATCAGAATCCAGTTCTGTGGCTTATGTGGCCATACAAAGGCATATCATCAGGCAGCCTACGTGATATGATCTCATTTGAGAAGCTGGGGAGAGAACTCATAAATATGTATATAAAAAAGGCAGAAAAAAGCGAAGGAGCAAGGAAGAAAGAGGAAGGCCAGGCAGGACACACAGCAAATGGCCCACGGGATACCAAGGTGGCAGCATTTTATCCCTAACAAGAGGTTGTGAGAGATTACTACTCTGATCTTGTTCAGCGATATTTGCTTGTTTTTCTTCAATGAGCAAACAAACAAAAGAAAAATCACTTTAAAATAATCTAAGGACCTTTCCCATCTACAACACTCACAAAACTCTGGCTATCTACATTACTAATATATGGGCCATCGTGTCTCATTACAGAGTAAGTTTTATTACTCGCAATATATTTTTATATTCATACTAAATTCCCAAATTTAAAATCTCCCTAGCCATTATATTGCATTGTATCATATCATAATTCAAGTAATACAGCCAAAAGGTGACTCTTAAGAGTATTTGCCAGCACTTCATTATCTTTTCATCTGCACACAGCTTCTAACCTCCATATTTATGTTAAATAATATTCTGTAACTATTCCAAATCATTTTAATCTAATTTTCAAAAATAGATTATATTTGTAATCTCAAGCCTAAGGAGATGGAATCATTTACTATAACTAAAGTGCACATATAGGTATGCAATGTGTATAGCTGGAATCCCAGATTCTGACCAGTAACAATGAATCCTCTAATAATATTTAGCTATAAAGTGGTAGTTGGGTTACGAGTGAATATTAAATTTAGTTTAAAAAGGTTTATAATTTAAGATTTCATTTTAAAAGATGCCCTTTAAAAGACTTTCCTTTAAGACAAAGGAAGCTTACATTGAATGGTAGATAGACCATACCTCAGGGTGACAGTGGGTCTTAAGGTCAATTTTTTGTATGAAACATTAATGTATTTCATTAGAAAGCTGAAAATAGGCCAGCTGGTAGCATGGTATTTATGGCAGGTAGATTCTACATGGCTGACTTTGCAGCTCCAGTTCTGGACCCAGCAGCTTGAAAACCACACCCGATGCCTGTGCATGCATACTCAAAACCCCTAGAGCAGAATGGACTGTGGAGTGGCCATCATCCGAGGGTAATCTCTGTGTCTCATTCTCTACCTGCTTTTTTTTTTTTTTCTCTCTCTCTTCAGTAAGCATGTGTCCCCATTAGAAAAAAAACTACAAAAAAAAAAAAGTTGAGAGTTGGAAAGAGCTTCCTAGTTTCCTTATTAAGCAGATGGTATACTAGCAAATTCTGAGACATAGTGTCTTATAACTAAACTGAAGACATACGTGAAATAAATATAATCCTTAGCTTTTAGATAAAATGAGCTACTCTAACCAAACAGCAAAAATCTCTTATTGTACGGCTTCTAGCAATTGTTTTCCCTTATTCCTCTTCTTCACCTTTGCTCCCTCTCCTCCAAGCAGAAAGGGAGACAGTCAACTGCAGGGCAAGAGAGGCAACTGTAATGCCACTGGGAAAGATGAGAAAGTGCTTACAGATGCTTTTAAAGTCACCCATGGCTTTCTTTAGTTGAGGTATGATATAATACAATGTCTAGAGAGATTTGGATTATAGAGCATATGATGCCCTGTTTAGTTCCATTCTTCACTCACAGTTTAATCTTTATCTGTTTGTTTGGTTTGTTGATTGGTTGGTTTTTTGAGAGATTTTTGCTATAGGGTATGTAAACTTGCCAGAGAGACAGAGAGACAGAAAGTGAGAAATCACCCCCAGGGGTGATGGCCATGCTGCAGTCCCTTCTCCTCCATTTTCCTCTCAGGATATTGGGCACGCATGCACACATGCCTGACATCAGTTTTAAGTCACTGAGTCTGGGACTTAAACTGTGGTCAATTACATGGGAGTCCAGCAATGTAACCATTACTCCATCTGCTAGCCCCTCCCATTTTAACCTGAGACAGACAGTAAGAGGGAGAGTGAGAAATCACAATCTTCCCCACCCCCAGGGAGGATAGCCAAGCAGCAATCCCTTCTCCTCCATTATCCTTCTAGGATCTTGGGCATGCACGCATACCTGCTCAGTGTGATTTTTCAAACTGTCAGGTCAGGGGTTTGAACCAAGGGTGACCAGTGGAAGTCTAGCACCTTAATCAGTACACCATCTGATGGCCCCAATATTACTAGATTTTTAAATCCAGTTTTCAGGTGATAGACTAACAACTAATGGAGAGTAAGGTTGGCAATAGAGAAATCTCTCTCTCTTCAGTAAGCATGTGTCCCCATTAGAAAAAAAACTACAAAAAAAAAAAAGTTGAGAGTTGGAAAGAGCTTCCTAGTTTCCTTATTAAGCAGATGGTATACTAGCAAATTCTGAGACATAGTGTCTTATAACTAAACTGAAGACATACGTGAAATAAATATAATCCTTAGCTTTTAGATAAAATGAGCTACTCTAACCAAACAGCAAAAATCTCTTATTGTACGGCTTCTAGCAATTGTTTTCCCTTATTCCTCTTCTTCACCTTTGCTCCCTCTCCTCCAAGCAGAAAGGGAGACAGTCAACTGCAGGGCAAGAGAGGCAACTGTAATGCCACTGGGAAAGATGAGAAAGTGCTTACAGATGCTTTTAAAGTCACCCATGGCTTTCTTTAGTTGAGGTATGATATAATACAATGTCTAGAGAGATTTGGATTATAGAGCATATGATGCCCTGTTTAGTTCCATTCTTCACTCACAGTTTAATCTTTATCTGTTTGTTTGGTTTGTTGATTGGTTGGTTTTTTGAGAGATTTTTGCTATAGGGTATGTAAACTTGCCAGAGAGACAGAGAGACAGAAAGTGAGAAATCACCCCCAGGGGTGATGGCCATGCTGCAGTCCCTTCTCCTCCATTTTCCTCTCAGGATATTGGGCACGCATGCACACATGCCTGACATCAGTTTTAAGTCACTGAGTCTGGGACTTAAACTGTGGTCAATTACATGGGAGTCCAGCAATGTAACCATTACTCCATCTGCTAGCCCCTCCCATTTTAACCTGAGACAGACAGTAAGAGGGAGAGTGAGAAATCACAATCTTCCCCACCCCCAGGGAGGATAGCCAAGCAGCAATCCCTTCTCCTCCATTATCCTTCTAGGATCTTGGGCATGCACGCATACCTGCTCAGTGTGATTTTTCAAACTGTCAGGTCAGGGGTTTGAACCAAGGGTGACCAGTGGAAGTCTAGCACCTTAATCAGTACACCATCTGATGGCCCCAATATTACTAGATTTTTAAATCCAGTTTTCAGGTGATAGACTAACAACTAATGGAGAGTAAGGTTGGCAATAGAGAAAAGAATGGAAAAACCGTGCTCCTCTGAAAATTCAGGGCCAATACATTCCTGGTCTCTTCTCGCTGTCCTCCACCTGCCCTCTGCCACTGCCTCCCCAAGCTCTGTAGTGCCCATCTACCCTAAACCTCCAAGACCCTGTGTCCAATCCCACTTACTGTGCTGTCCCAAGCTACTACTAGTCAAAATGAGAAACAGATGGAGACGAAGGAAAAAAAAAAAAAAAGAAATGCAAAAGAGTGAGTGGAAAAGTCCTCCTTTAAATCATAATCCCAACTCTTCAGCTCCCCAGTTTGCAGTGTCAGATGTCCTGTTTGATTTTTAACCTTTCCTCCTTAAGAGCTCCTATTCTGGTCTTCTGTCTCCTCACTTCCCATTCTTCATGCTCTGAACTCTTTTCAAAACATGGGACTCTGCAGAGTAGCCCAGAACTGGATAATTACCGACGTTTTTGCTTTAGCTCTAACATAATGGATGTCACTGTATTTTTCCAAAGGAGTATTGTGAATATTGTTTTTATAGTACCACCAGCATTATACTCCAAGCATATTTTATATATTCATTCATAGGTTAAATAACTTTGAAGATGGGCTTGGAAACAGAAATGTCATTTTAAACCACTGTTTTCTTGTAGGCATATTTGTTCTAAATTCTTATCGCCATAGAGATCATTTTACGGACAAAAAAATTTAAGATAAAAGAAACCAAGAAACTTGTTGAAGGTCACAGAGGTGGTAAATGGTAGAGCCAGACATAAAGAGAAGTCTGTTACGTGTGGCATTGAGGACGGTGCAATTTCTATTATGCCATAGAACCTCCTAAAACATACTTAGGTGTTTAATTAACTCAATGAAAATTCTCAAAAACTAAACATTTTACTTCTAATCATTACATGTTAACTCAGTATCATTTATTCACACATTTATTCAGTGTTATTTTATCTAAAACTCACTCTAGTAATAATCACCAATGCTAATAAACTGTTACAGACATTGTTAGGAGAAAGGGGTTGGCCAGCTGCTTTGATGTGGTACCACAATGCTCCACAATGCTCAGACCTGTGTGAAGGTCCCCTCTGTGAAGGTCCCCTCTGTAACCCGAGGTCTCCCTCTGCCCTGCAGGCACCGTATATGTGCTTGTAATTGTGGCTGGCTGACACTGGAGGGAGAATCATGGTGTGCAGACTCTGCTGGGGGTGCATAAGCCTTTGTCTCTTCCTTCCCACTTCCACCCTCTCTCATGAAGGAAATAAGTAAATTAATTTTTTAAGGACCAGACAGAAGAAAAGCACAAAGTTCCAAGAGGTGATCTCAGATGGGAAAGTTCCTGGTTCAAGTCCAAGGACACCCTGACAATTCAGGACACGTACTTTCCCATTAACAAGGTCTGGATAATGGCTGGGGGTGGACTGCAGCGCCAAGACACTGTTGGGGGAACACATGTTCTCCCTCTCCTCCTCATGGAAGAAACACATTTAAAAAACATTGTTTAAAGTATTAAAGTTATTTCAACGACTTGCCACTGCTATTGGAAATTTATCATGATTTATTCTTTTGCCTGTGAATACTTGATTTGTAACAAATTTTTACACACAAGACACGTTATTTCTTTTTAAAAAGTTTTTTAAAAGAATTACTTAATTTGGGCCAGCAGGTGTCAAGGTGGTTGAGACATTGGACTCCCACATGGCCGACTATGATATGAGTCCCAGACTTGGTAGCTTGCTTTCTTACTTTCTCTCTGTCTGTCTCTGGTAAGTGCACATGCCCTATAGCAAATAATAATAAATTATTTTTTTTTTATTATTAGCTATAGAGCATATGTGGCTCCCCAGAAACAGACAGAGACAGAGATGGGTGGTGGGTGAGACACTGAGAAAGCAAACTACTAGATCTGGGACTCGAACTGCAGTCAGCCATGTGGGAGGGAGTCTGGTGCCTCAACTACCAAGCCACCCCCACTGGCCCTCAAACACTTTTTCTTATTCAAAACAGAAATGCTTTACTGAAAAATGCTTTGTTAAGAGAGGGTCTAGTGAGAACTCTGAGAACTATTGTGCAACCACAATAGAATATGCCTACTGGCAATGAATAACAATATTTTTTTTAAAGAAAGATTTTTGGTATAGGGTGCATGCACTCGCTAGACAGAGACAGAGAGACAGGAAGCAAGAAATCACTGCCCATGGGGGATGACCACCCTACAATCCCTTCTTTTCCATTCTCCTCTCCGGATTTTAGGCATGCATGTGCATGCACATGCACCCAGTGTGAGTTTTAAGCCACCAGGTCTAGGACTTGAACCATGGTTCACTACATGGGAGTTCAGTGAGGTAACCAATACACTATCTGCTGGTCCCAACAATACTACATTGATGATGTGAACCTTTCACTGATTTATGATATGGATGTCATCTGTTTAGTAAACCAGCTATCAGTGAAAACAAACAAAATATTCGCATTAGAAAACAACCTAAAAACATCTTTATCATCATGAAAATAAAACTGTAGCAAGTTTTTGAAAGGCAGCTGACAATTTTTGACATGTTTGTATCCCATTAAGTACTTACTTTAGGGTGTTGCATTTTAAGTTTACATTATTCCTCTATATTATATTTGTCTTCATCTTTTACTAAAAACAATGAAAAATTTATATTTATAGTAAAACATTCAAGTAATTTATTTAAGCATAACTACCTCAAAGGGTGATGGGCAAAATGTGACACTGACTTGCCCCAAGTTTCTCTTCCCTAATTAGATAGTATACGTCCACTAAATAAGCAGACCAGTTTTCCTTACCCAGAAAGTCAGATTATAGTTACATGATTTGGTCATAAGCTTCACATTCTCACAGAAAATGATTTATAACATTCATAAACCCATTTTTC
>NW_006159609.1:1528557-1557180 GCF_000334495.1 Tupaia belangeri chinensis
CTTTCCCTTTAAGGAAAGCAACACTCCTAACAATCACTGCATTACCTCTTCATAGGACAAATTTTCATAGAACAAATTATGCCCGTCTTGTAATCTCATGGGCTTTGCGGACACTAATCAAGGTGCCTCACTTCATCTACATATATCTTCCAAGGAATACTGGTTTCATATGTCCGTAACAATTTTTGTAAGAACCTTTTAAGAATGGCCACACATTCAGAAAGCCAAAAGTATTATATTTTACTATTTCCTACCTCTTCTGTTCATCGGTCAGTCACCTTTCACTTAAATCACGTGCCCAAGGTTTGCAGACCAGGGGTTCAATTTCCTCCTAATGATTTATCATGATGTCTCCCAACCAAATCTAACAACTATCCAAATATGCTGACACTTTAGACCACATTTCAGACTATTCTCTCCCATTCTTCAACCTGTCGTCATGCCTCCTGTGCAAACTTCTCTTACGCCTAAACTTTCTCACAATCTAGTCTCTGTTTAAAAATAAGAGAAAAAGAAAACAAGAGAAAACCCGTTACGTCCCTACTCCCTAACAACTTGCCCTTTCTGTTCCTGAGTTTACTAGACTATTTCCTCATCTCACATTCATTTCTTAATCTTCTATCCCAATGCAATTACAGAAATTTCTCTAGCAAGCTACCCCTGACCCACCAGGTTGCTAAAGCAAAGGAACACTTTTACCCTTACTTTATGGACATATCTACAGCATTAATACTAAAGAGGATGCTTGCCTCCTGAAAGTCTCTATTTCGTTCTTCTTTTAATTTTGCTGTAGGCCATGTGTGCTTATCAGACACACAGAGAGAAACAGAGAAAATGAGAAAGTACCCCCAAGGAAAGTACCCCTACACTACAATCCCTTCTCCATTCTCGTGATTTTGGCATGTACACACACGCACCTGGTATGCTTTTTAAACTGCCAGATCTGTGATTTGAAATACACGGTTGACATATGGGATCCAATCACCTTAACCACTGTGCTACCAGCTGGCCCCAAAGCAGCTAAAATAAATTAGAATGGAAAATATCCAATGTGTGCATTTCTGTGTGTGTGTGTGTGTGTATGTATGTATTTGTATCTATCTATATATAGTCCCTAATATAAAATGTAGTTTTTATCTTGGCTCATATCCAAAAGCATCTGAAAACACTGCGTTCTTTCTTATTCAATCCTCACAGCCCTCCCTATCAGGCCCATATATTAACTTACATTCTTTCGCAATGAAGAAGCTAAGGTGTAAGGCATATGTAATTTGTTCCAAGTCAACATGTACTGAGACAAGCTAAGAGCAGCCTCTTAATCTCATGAGCTGTGTGTATGCTGCCTCTTATTACTACACTGAACTCCTCCACTGACCCCTTTCCCAATGCTCAGATGAACTTCAGCACTCTCTGGACCGTATTCATGTCTTTCCCACTCTCAATAGTCTTCCTAGGAAATAATATCTACTGTATGGCTTAAACTATAATATTATGTATATGCTATTAACTCTTCAAGTATGCTTGGCCCAGATTTATCTCTTGAGCTCCAAATACCCAACTGATACCTATATTTCTCTATCTGAATGTCCTATGAGAACTAAATCTCAGTATTTGCAAAACCACGACTCAATTTCCATGTGTTTTCCCTGTTTTCTAAATAGCTCACTTTCCAATGTTGTGCTACTTCTTCATGGAAGCAGTAATCCTCACACAGTGGATAAGTCTACTCCCACCATACCTTCAACATAACCTCAATCAGATCGTTACCGTGTCTTTTCTGGATAAATGCAATAGGATCTCCCCATTACTTGTCATATGGTCCCTCTCAAACACCCAATACACATGCTGCATTGCTGTAAATAATCTCTTTAAAATAAAATTTAATTATTTAGGGCAAATTATCCTAAAAGTAAAACTTTTAACCTCCAAATGCCGCAGTAAGGGCCAGCTCCGTGGTCTGGTGGTTAAGGCAGCTGAATCCCACATGGCTGACACACAGTTTGAGTCCTAGCCCCAGTGGGTACGTGCATGTCCAAAATCTTGACAGGGTGAAGAAATGGAGGAGAGAAGATGACCATTTCCCATTGGGGGTAGGTGGTGGTCACCTTCTCCCTCCCTCTATTGCTCTCTGCTGAGCACAGGTGCCCTCTGGCAAATATGCCATTTATAATATAATTTTTAGACTGTTTTTATAAAAAAAAAACAAACAGTGGTTTTCTCAAATATAAAAGCTAAATCTATACTTTAGACTAATTAAATGGCTTATTATTGTGTCTTTACAGAGAGTTGATTAGAGTTCATGAACTGTCAGAAAAAATACTGTTCGTAAATATGTTCAAAACACAACAATAAACTTTCCTTTGTACTGGTCTCTCAAAATGCAATACTTTTCTATTTAAAATATGTCTATCTTAAATAAGCTCTCATAGCCTATAGATTAACTGTGATGACAAGTCTGAGCCTTTCAATCTACAGGCTGAAACAAACTGTTGGATTAGCTCTTGGTTTTGCAAAGTATGTGGCCAGAAATTCTTGCTAGCACTCATAGGCTAGGATCAAAGTTGATATAATATGCTTTATAACACTGTCTAATTTACTGTCTTTATAATACTGTCTATTTTAATGTAATGTAAGAAAAATGACGCTGGTTTACTCCCTGTTCTAAACTGTTGGTATTCTTCACAAACAGATACCTAATGTTGACAATAAAACTGACGAACCAATGTTTAAATGTACTGCATTGTTTCCATTGTCTTTTTGTGAGGAAGATTAAGTGTGATAATTTTGCTTAGTGTTTGTTGTTGCTGATTTTTTCTTTGCTTCTCAATTAAAATAATAAAAGAGCCCGGTGGTCAAAAAAAGCTCATTTCTTTTCTCTACTGACTGTTGAAAAGATCATCTACTCAAGCCTTAATCAAGAACTAAGATGAATCCTCTGACAAGAAAACACTCAGGGTTACTATACCTATGAATACATAGTTGAAATTAAAGAAATGGTTTAAATGGGCTTGAGTGACAAAATTTTCTGTCCAGGTTTCAACCATGACTTCTGCTAGACCTGAACTCATAGTGACAGACAATGCCCCATGGCACAGCCATGACAATAGCATACACAGTAATAAAGTGATTGAAAAAAAGGAAGCAAAACTATTATAAAAACTGCCCCTTGGAATTGTACAAAGAGCTTTCTTTCAAAACATCTTCAAATGTGGGAACCAGCAGTTAGCGTAATGGCTATGTCGCTGAACTCCCACGTAGTCGACTGCAGTTCGAGTCCTGGACCTGGTAGCTTAAAACTCATGCCGGGTGCATGTGCGTGCGTGCCCAAGATCCCGAGAGGAGAATGGAGGAGAAGGGATTGCGGCGTGACCATGGCCCCTGGGGGGTGATTTCTCGCTTTCTGTCTCTATGTCTCTCTCGGTCTGGTGAGCGCACGCGCCCTTATAGCGAAAACCTCTCAAAAAAAAAAAACTTCAAATGTGTTTATTTCAACAAATCCCTTAATGGCTACAGGGCTGGCAGCCGTTGGCTAAAAACGAGCACAGAACTAGATAGAACTCTCTCTTCACACTTACCTTGCCACAGGATTCTATCTGAATACAAGTCTGTTTCTGGTGTATGAACTGAAAATCACCAGCACCATTATGAAATAATGTATGTAATAAAACTATTAAGAATAAAATATTTTAGCAAAGTAAGATAATTCATACACATTTTCTTAACCATAGTTTTCAACACTGAAAGTACTATGCTGCTTTTTAAGTAAATTACTGTAATAATTAAATCTTGTGACATCTCTAGAAAATACTCATAATAACACTATTTCCTTGAGATCTCTCTTTTTAAAAAATTTGGCATTTTTTTTTCTACTGAAAGAAACTCTCACTTCCATTTTTCCCACTTATAGGTTAAGGTAAACTTACAGAGTTGACTCATTCTGAATACAAAATTTTTCCCTTAGCCACTTCCCAAAGAAGATTGCGATAAATGGAGTCCTGAGGACAATATAATTTAATTATACAACTTTAAGCCTCTACATGTAAAATAATTGCTTAAATAAGTATAATAAAGGTATCTTCAAACATCTGTATTTATAATAAATTTTAACAAAAAAATTGTAATCCAGTTGACTTTGCCAAGTGCTATATAAAATCGTTTGTTCATTCCAATCACAAGCTTGTGTTCAGACAAATAGATCAAATTGTTTAGTTTGGTTCTAGTACTTTATAAATGGTTTTATTTTACCATTTACCAAACCTCTTTTGTTGAGTTATTCAAACTAACTTCTGCCAGAAACACTAGGAATTTGGTGATAGTGCTTCTTTTGGAGAGAAAAATAACTCCTTTCCTCAGAAAACTGGAAGTGTTTATCTTGGCATTTAAACCTGGTATTGAGCCTTCTGGAAAGTATTTTAAACTGTTGTTTTTAACCAAGACTTTGTGACTGAAACAGGAAAAGGTTCCATAGCTCTGCACCAAAACATATATTTATAGGGTTGATTTTCTTCCTTCAAAATACTAGGTTGATGGTAGAGTCTTCAAAATGTAATTTCCTAGAACCATCCTGCAAATTGAGCATTTATCAGTGTATTCAACAAATAATATGTTTTTAAACCTCAAAAACTTCATGTATGCTGTATCCAAGTGTCACATTGGGAAGGACTGTTTCATTTAAATACCTGTTCTGTTAGAAATCTTCACAAAAAGACGATTCATAGGATATTGCACTTTGCCCTCAGGCACATGAACAAAAATGATGTTTCTAACTTTTTAACTTTTATGATCACATTTTCCTCATGGACTATGCTATACATTCTTACGAGACAGAATACAAAGACATAAAGAATAAACCATGTGGAACTTTTGCAATACTGTCCTAATAATATATCTGAAAACAAATGATGGAGAAATCAATCAAATAGAATTCTCACTGTTCTTAACTTCCCCAGATCCACCCTCAAATTATTCAAATATAAGAAAGACACCACAAGAGTAATATACTACACATGAAGATACAGTAAAAATAACAAGATGGATCTCGCCGAAAGCAGACAGATCCAATAATTTTTCAGTCAGTGAAGAGTAATATGAGAAACTACATGTCCTGACCCAGCAATGGAACCCACTGGACACTGCTACTAAGCAGGCTGAGGGCACAAGGGTGGTTTGACTTTAGGCTCATCATAAAAGACAGGAAGAGTGGCACCCCGCTATGGACCTAGCCACTCAAGAAGCTGAAGCTGGAGGATTGCTACACAGCAAGATTTTATCTAAAAAAAAAATTTTATATATATATAATTATGCATACAATTAATAATCTTTACAAATTGAATGCTCCCTACCTTGACTCTATTATACATTTTTCTATTTCTAATTGCCTGGCTCTCTCTTTACAAGAATAATAATAGAAAAATCATCATCATTTTGTATTTCCCAAAAAAATTCTTGAAAAAGTCTAAATAATTTAAAATTGTATCAGCGTGCTTTATCAAATGTGAAAAAGTTCTTAATAACTTAAATAACTTAAAATTGTATCAGCGTGCTTTATCAAATGTGTATTAGGATATCCTGACAGGAAATTAGTGGCTCAAAAATTCAAGGATGGTTGAATTGTCTTATTTTTTAAAAACTTTAGCAAATGTAGTTCTAGCAAATAAAAATCCATAACTGCCTTTGTTAATTAAGTGCGAATTTTGGTTTTCAAAGCCTAGTCCTTCTTGTTGTGACTGAATTTCTATCTACATCCAGAAAAATCAAGGAAGATCTCTTCAAATAAGTATAATAAGATAAAAAATCATATTCCTACACTGCTTTGCTTATATGAAAATGACAAACATCCTTCACTGGCATTTAAATCTTGAGCCATCCTAGCAGCCCCCAAGTCCTAGTGACCAGAAAAAATACAACTCTGACAATATGAACTTAATATTTTATATGATCAGTGTGCTTTGGGAGGCATAGAACTTCCACTGTCACTGTTTCCTCCTTAAATTAAAAATGCTGACTGTTTTATAAGATGAGTAAAGAATACCTAAAATCAGCTCCATAAAAAAACCCCAGAATATTCACTTATCAGGGTTGGGCCAACTTTAAATAGACTGTGAGGAAAAAACACTAATTGTCCTTCTCTCGCTTTCTCTTCACTACTATAAAGCAGTGATTTATCTCTGACCACCCCAGGGGGAAAAATAAAAAGAAGAAAAGAAAAGAAAGGTACTTTTAGGAGAAAATTACTAGGAAAATACTTCAGTTTCTTGGTTGATTTTTCAGAACTACAAAGAGCAGAGGCCAACAGATGGTGTGATGGTTAAGGGTGCTGGATTCCCACATAGCTGACTGTAGTTCAAGTCCCAGACCTGGCAGCTTGCTTTCTCACTTTCTCTCTCTCTCTTCAAGTTAAAATAGATGAATAAATGGATAAAATAAAGCTAAATAAAATAAATTTTTAAAAAACGACAAAGAGGGAGCTAGCAAGTGGCACAGGAGTTAAAAGTGCTGGATCCCATATGGACAGTTTCATGGCCTGAGTCCTAGACCCAGCAGCTTAAGAATCACACCAGGTGCATGCATGTGGGTACCCAAAATCCAGAGAAAAGGATGAAGGACAAGGGATTATAGCATAGACATCTCCCCTGGCGGGTGATTTCATACTTTCTCTCTCTCACTTTCTCTCTTTCTTTCTCTGATGAGTACACGTGCCCTATCAAAAAAACAACCTAACAAATAACAAAAACTAATCTTTAAACTGAATTAAACTAAATTGTATTAAAAAGAATAGAGGTAACAGAACATACCTGAAAAAGAACATGTACATGGCAGCAGTGAGGCAGAACAAAAGGACCTATAACAAGGAGAAAACACGTTACTTGGGAAGGAACTGACATCACTTGTGAGATTTAGAAAAGCTAACTATCCATTAGTAAATCTTCTGCCTGGGAAAATAAAAGGATCTACAAAATTTATCATGTACTTATCATATTCTTAACCTTGCAAATAAACCATATTAAGGAAATAAAAAAACTAATAATTACATATGCTATCCACACACATCCATCATATATTGAGTTGCTGGAAAAGTCATGACACATTTTTGCATAGAAAACCATACCTGAAAAAAAAAAAAAAAAAAACCATACCTGTGTGTGTGTGTGTGTGTGTATGAAATATTATATAAATAAATAAAATATGCATCATATAAACACACACATACACAAACAAGTTACACAGACTGGATACAAGGGTAACAGGATTTAAAAGTGGCCAATTTTTTAACTTGTGTGATAGAATGCCTGAATATAAAAGTAAGTTATGAACGAGGTCAACAGGTTTTATATAATCAAGTCAGTGAAAAAAGCAGAAAGTTTATAAATATTACTTCAAGATGATCAAGTTTTTAAAATGTAAAAAACAATCTAGTTTTCAATGAATTACAACCCACAGAGAAAGCTCTTAAAATAAAATCATCTTTAGATAGAATAGAGACTGTCTATTAAAAATTCCTATAAGGGCTGGCAGGTAGCATGGTGGTTAAGGATGCTGGACTCCCACATGGCCGACAGTTGTTCAAGTTCCAGACCTGGTGGCTTGTTTTCTCTTTTTCACTTTCTCTCTCTCTCACTCACTCTGTCTCTCTCTGGTCAAATTAAAATAAATAAAGTTAAATTAAAAAAAATAATTCTTAAAAAAAATTTCCTCTAGAAACAGACAAAAGAACACATGACAAATCTAGATTGAAAAATTTCTATAGAAAGCATCATACTAAATGCAACATACTAAGTGTTATGTGGAAGGAATCCAGGACCTAAGTCCTGACTAAAGGTTTAATTATGCCAACAAACTGAATCTCTGTTGTTTTAAATCAGAAAAATGGAAGCTGCAAAATGCATTCTTATGTAACAAAAATGGTATAAACTGAGCAAAAGGACTGTCGATGGCCTTAAATCACAGATAAATAAGAAATGAACAATCTTTCCACTGGAAAAGGCTGACCACAAGAATGATAAAAATGAAAATAGTAAAAAACAGTGTTTTGCTATTCCTAACACAAATAATTTCTAGTTGACTTGAGGAAAGGGTAGTGTTTTGCTATCACAAATCAAGCTTGACAAGTTTACCCTCAGTCTAAGACAAGCATTATAAACATGGCCTAAATGACCTAGAAATATATAGAAACATACCAAGCAAAAGAAAGTTGGTATCAATTACTACTAAACAAATATTATATATAAAAATTTCATGTTTTATATATATAATAAAATCTTCCTCTAGTAAACACACATATTCACTTTTCTCTTCCTTTTCACTTTCCCTCCTTTCTCTTCTTCTCTTTCTTTTTTGCGCCGCCTTTAAAAATGCCCTATCTCGGGCTGGCAGGTGACGTGGTGGTTAAGGGTGCTGGATTCCCACATGGCTGCCCATTGTTCACTACCCTGACACCAAAACTAGACAAAGATAAAACAAAAAAGAAGATTCCAGACCAATTTCGCTTACAAACATGGATACAAAAATTCTGAACAAATCCTTGCATACAAATTCAACAGTACATCAGCAAGATTATCCACTATGTTCAAGTGAGATTCGTGGTAGGGATACAAGGTCCACTAATGCAAATCAATAAATGGGGCAATTCGCACTAGCAGAATGAAAAACAAATACCATATGGTCACTTCCATAGGTGTAGAACAAGTATTTGATAAATTTTAATATCCCTTCAAGATAAAAACTCTCAACAAATTAGGGATAGAAGCAGTGTGCCTCTATACAATAAAAGCCATATATGACAAATACACCACTAGCTTCATACTGCACTGGGAGAAGTTGACAACTTTTCCCCGAAAATATAGAATAAAATGATGCCCACTCTCACCACTTCTATTCAACAGATTAATGGAAGTCCTAGCCAGAGCAAGAGAAATAAAAGGTATCCAAATTAGAAAAGAAGTTAAATTGTCCCCATCTGCAGACAACATTATCTTATATACACAAAAAAAAAAAAAAAAAAAAAAAAGAACCCTAAAGATACTTTCGGAACTCTTCATCTAAAAAATGAAGTCAGCAAATTAGCAGGATTAAAATAAATCAACATACAAAATCCAGTAGCATTCCTATATACTGATAGCAAGCTATCTCAAAAAAAGGGGGGGGGGGGGGCAAGAAAACAATTCTACTTACACAGCTACCAAAATAACCATCAAATCTAGAAATCAATTTAACCAAGAGAGGTGAAGGCTCTTCATAGACTGGAAGAATAAATATTGTTAAAATGCTCAAATGTAGGACCCAAAAGGATCTACAGGTTCAATGCAACCCCTATAAAAATACCAAATACGTTTTGTTTTTGTTTTTGTTTTTGTGAGAGGTATTTGCTATAGGGCTCGCGCGCTTGCCAGAGAGACAGAGAGAGTCAGAGAGACAGAAAGTGAGAAATTGCCCCCCAGGGGGGATGGCCACGCCACAATTCCTTCTCTTCCATTCTCCTCTCAGGATCTTGGGCACGCACGCACATGTGCCCAGCTTGAGTATAAGCCACTGGGTCAGGGACTCAAACCGCGGTCGACTAAAGTTCAGCAACATAGACATTACGCTAACTGCTGGTCCCCTCCCAAATACATTTTACAGAGAAAAGAGAATTTAAAAATTTATATAGAATCACAGAAGACTTCAAATAGCCACAGCAATCTTAAGAAAAAAAGAACAAACCTGTAAGCAACACATTAACTAACTTTAAAATATATTACGACGCTCGAGTAATCAACAGTAAGGTACTGACATAAAAAACAGACACATACATTAATGGAACACAACACAGTACAGAAATAAATCTACCCATTTCAACACATATACAGACAACCAACATTCAACAGAGGTGCCAAGAACACCCAATCTGGACAGTTTCTTCAATAAATGATGAAGAGAAAGTTTGATGTTCACATGCAAAATAGCAAAATTGGACTCTTCTCTCTTTCACCATATATAAAAATCAACTCAAAATAAAGACTTAAATCTAAAACCTGAAAATATAGAACTATTAGAAGAAAATTAAGGGAAAAGCTCCCAACCTGTGAAATGCAGCATCTTAGCAGCATTCACCACCTTGGCTAAGCCCATATACTTTTAAACATTGCACTTTTATGTATAAAATGAACACAATTTTATCACAAAAATTTCCATCATTTAATTGGCTTATTTGTAGAGATAATACAATATAACTAAAAACATATGCTATAATGATTAAATGATATAACACACATCATACATAAAGCCTAAGTGATTAATTCATACATCACGGATGGTAAGTTAAATGGTAACCTATTAACAAAAATTCATTTTTCTATATACAATTCCCAATGATTTCAAAACTAGTGTGCAATATACTCAGCAGGATAAGTAATTTTGAAATTGCTACGTTGATTCTGATTTTAACAGTTTTTAAATTCAAAATGTGCTTGTCATGCCACAATATAGCTGAATCTCAAAAACACTATGCTAAGTGAAAGAAGGCAGTCACAAAACACCACATGTTGTATATCATTTGTATGAAATTCCAGAACAGAAAGTCTATTTACAGAAAGTAGAAGAGTAGTTGCCTAGAGCTGCAGGAGTGAGAGAGTTGCAGAGGCACTGCTAATAGGTACAAGGTTTCTTTTGGAGGCAATAAAAACCTAAGAGTAGTACGGATAGGTGTACATGTGATTCTATAAACATACAAAACCCCATAAAATTGACATTTAAACTGATAAATGTTATAACATTTCAATATATCTTAAAAGAGCTATTAAAACTAGTACCAAAAATGTAATGAACATATATGATAAAAGCAAAAATTTAGACAGAATAACAAAAAGACAAAAAAAGAAAGTTTTTTATGTCTGATCTTCTTTCTATACAGGATTTTTTATAGGTATGTACCTATCTTTGAACATAGATACATACCTTATGAAGACATTATTTAATACTTTTTAATTTTATATAAAGACACAAATACATATGTGGAAATGAAGTTTAAACTAAACTTTTCTATGAGTAGAAAATTAGAGTGGATTAAGTAAACATTTTTTAATACCAAAATATACTTTGTAAACATGTACATCTACGTCTCTGGAAATAAATTCTTGCATGTGAATTTGCAGGATTAAAGAATAGGTACATTTTTAATTTTGACAAATATTATCAAATTGCCCTCCAAGAAGACTGTATCAGTGTACACTCCCACCAACAGTAAAGTACCTATTTCCTTACATCATTTTACAGTTATTTCCCTATTCCCATAAAAATTGTGTTTTATTAGACTGTCATATCTTTGTCTAAATGATGTGTGAAAGAAAAAATAAATCATATCTTATGCATTCCTCTTACGAGAGAAGTTGAACCTTGCAAGCTTATGACTTTTGTGTTTTTGGGTTTCTGATTTAACTACTATTACATGTTTTGTGCCTATTTTTGATTGGGTTGTAGTCTTTTAGAAACCATTTTTGTTTTTGGAACTGAACACATTGATAAGTAAACATGAAATTAATTTTATTATTATCACCAAAAACAATAGTGGATAAATAAAAGTAACAAAACATAAAGGAAATTTTGCAATGTACTAAGGCAAGAACAAGAAGATGCAGAAAGTACAGCAATATTAAACTCAAGTTCGTTCAGCTGAAAAATACCGTTCTCTCTGGAAAGACTTGCAGGAAATGACAGATTTACAATGCATTGCTTCCTGCTACAGAGCTTACAAGACTTTCAGGAAAAACTGTATTTCTGCTGTCATCACTATGTCACGTAGAATTACATTAAAACTATGCCTCTTGAGGCAGTAACAAAGAAACAAAATCACAACATATGAGTACTTGCAAAGTCCTTAAAATAGAAATATTAAAAATGTGAATATGGTCAGATAAAGAAAACTGTTTTTACCATTTAAGTCTCAAAATGGTTAAAACACTTAGACTGAAGTCATTTTAGAGACCTGAACAGATGGTGCATTTAACTACTTCCTACCAAATTTCTTCTGTTCTAACATGCTCAATTAAACGTGTTTTGTCCCTGAACACAGTGCTTCTCACCATCATTCCTTCTTGATTATGTTCAAATACAGGGATGCCTTTTGCTACCTAGCCTCACTACTCACTCATCAAACCAACCTCCCACCACCATACTCACTTCCTTCTAATACTCAAAGACTGAAACTCATCTCTCTTTTCTAGAAAAATAAGTAAATTCCTCTCTTACCCATATGTATACATCCATCCATTCAACAGAAATTGATCTAGTGTCATATGTCTCTGACACTTTTTAATGTGGTAACTGGTAATGCAAAAAGAAAGGTAAATTCCAGGTTACTAGGAGCCATTGTGATCCTGAAGTGAAACAGAAGACAAGGAACCATCAACTCCCACTCGTTCTCTCTTTCTCTCCTTCCTTCCTTCCATCCTTCCTTCCTTATTTATTTACAGAGATTTTTGCTATAGAGTGCATGTGCTCACCAGAGAGACAGTGAAAGACAGAAACCAAGAAATCATCTCCCGGTGTGATGGCCACAATCCCTTCTCCTCTAGTCACCTCTTGGGATTTTAGGTGTACACACACACACATACCCAGTGTGAGTATTAAGTCACCAGGTCCGGGACTCAAACTGCAGTCAACTATGTGGGAGTCCAGTGATGTAATCATTATACCATCTGGTGGTCCCGACTCTTCTTATTTATTTAGTACCTACCATATTCACAGCCCCCTGAGGGGGGAAAAACCTACCTAATACTTGATTCCTATTGGTCTTAGGAACTCAGTATATTTGGAAATACAGGCATATTAAAAATAAACAATTTTCAAGGACATATGTATTTATACTTCATCTTATAGGCAGTGTTAACATCTGATTTTATAGCTAACTTAACTTTTCTAGGTATTTAAGCAATGGTTTGGGTGTTTTTTGTGTATTTTCTGTATGTCTCTACCAGAACTTCACTTAGAACATTAAGTCTCAGAGGGCAGCCTTTATTTCATGTAACTACATACGTGAATAGATTCTTGACAGTTTATATAATGTGTTTGATAATGATGTTAGTGTTTACGTACAGCAACCATCTTTGAAGAAACTAAACAGTACTCTCAATTCATATGCTTCTAAAAAAGCTGACCTTTACACCCTACTAAGCATCTTCAACTGTTCTGAAAACAGCATGGTCTCTGGGGGGAAATAGCTCTTGGTGGATAAATACAACAGTCCTCCTGATTTGTGAGAGATACATTCCAAGACCCCCAGTTGACGCCTGAAACCACTGATAGTAGAAACCCTACATATACTTTTTACTTTTTTCAATCTGATAACTGAGAAGGCTACTGAGTGACTAACAGACAGGTAGCATCTACAGGGCACGTACACCAAACAAAGGGATAATTCATATGGGGTGGTGGGGAGATGGAATGGGGCAGTGTGAAGCTTTGTCATGCTGCTCAGAATGGCTCATGATTTAAAACTAATGAGTTGCTTCTTTCAGGAATTTTCCATTTAATATTTTTGGAATATGGTTGACCACAGTTAACTGAAACCAGGAAAAGTGAAACAATAAATAAGGGGGGCTACAGAAGTACTATAAGGGTTATTACTATTTGAAATGTGTGTTCGAAGTCAAAATATATATAAATACAATTTTAATGATACCGACTTGCTTTAGATAATGCATAATAATATTTTTATTTCAATTTCTTTTATACATTCAATACATATGTGTCACTTAGCTTGCAAGGTGAATATCCCAACATGTATATATTTCTCACCAGACCAGATGAGAATATTATACACAATATCTTTAACAGACAATAACCCATTTCTTTGTCCATAAATGATAATGCATAATTTTAAGCAACCCTAATCTCAAGTTAAATTGCTATGTATTGCTTTGCAATTTTAAAAATCTTTGTATAATTCAAATAACACCTCATCTAATATACAGTCTTTCTTTTAAATCAATTCTTTTGTTTTAAATTAGTAGTTTACCCAGTGATTTTTCTTTTTTAGTTTCCAATTCTTGATAAAACAAATACAGGAAAAGCACAAAAATCTTATGGGAAATTTAGGGCCATAAAAGTCAGACTCAAAAGAATGAAGTCTTGGGTTTCCAGACTAAGACTATAAACTTCATCAAATCATTTCCTTTTTTTAAGGCTTAACTTTTTCATCTGTGAAAAGAAGTTCATCTCTAGAATCCTTAAGAACTCCAAAAATCTATCACTCCCTAAGACAATATTTTTGTACTGCACAATAAATCTATTTCCAAGCAAACTATCACTAATATGTAGTGAGACAAACTGCAGAATTTATGTATATGCCAAGCAAATAACATTACTGATTTGTATTATGTGAGAAATTACATTAAATATGCAGAAACCTGGGCCTAGCCTTTCCTTGCATTGCTCACCATTTCTGATTTATACCTTCCAGGTCAGCAAACATAGCAACATATTAGCCTTGAAATTTTCCAGTTGTAAAAACAGCCATGTTAGACAGTCCTGAAAAGTATAGCCTATGTGATAGCCTGTTCTTTTATGGTTAGTAGGTAAGTATCTTGTGTTCTGTAAAAATTAAACAGTTTAAAGTATACAACTGTGGACATTTTCAATACTCAACTAATACAATCTGAAAGTTATAACAGACTTCTAACTCTGCTAGCAGACTTTTTTGGGGGGAGATGTTTTTGCTACAGGGCGCGTGCGCTTGCCAGAGAGACAGAGAGAGGTAGACAGAAAGCGAGAAATCACCCCCCGGGGGGGGATGGCCACGCCACAATCCCTTCTCCTCCACTCTCCTCTCAGGATCTTGGACACGCACACACACACGCCTGGCGTGAGTTTAAGCCACCGGTTCCAGGACTTGAACTGTGGCCGATTACATGGGAGTTCAGCAACATAGCCATTACACTAACTGCTGGTCCCAGCAGACTTTTAAGAAATAAACTATTCAAAACCATAATCCGTAAAATGTTTCCAAAATATTTTTGTAAGCAGTATCTGCCTCTTTACCAAAAAAAGGGGGGGTAGTGGGGGGAAGTGAAGGAGACTCTTCAAATTCAGTATAATAATAAGTAAAATAATAGTGTAACAACATAATTCACTGATGAAGTTTTTCAACGATCACTGTATGTCACACCTGGTATAAAGTGCCTGACATACATAATTTTATATAATGCTCAACACAGCCATGGGATGTAGGGATTGTTATGCCCATTTTGAGGTTTAGAGGGACCAGCAGTTAGCATAATGACTATGTTGCTGAACTCTCATGTAGCCGACCGCGGTTCGAGTCCCGGACCCAGTGGATTAAACTCATTCCAGATGTGTGTGCATGCGTGCACAAAATCCCGAGAGGAGAATGGAGGAGAAGGGATTACGGTGTGCTAAACCCCCCCTGGGGGGGGTAATTTCGCACTTTGTCTCTGTCTCTCTCTGTCTTTCTGGCAAGTACACACACCCTACAGCAAAAAATAAATAAATAAATAAATGAGGTTTAGAGAGAGAGAGAGAGACCTAGATAATTACATAGCTGAGCCAGTTGTGTAATTTTGATATTAGGTGAAACTCCAATTCTATGAGCTATCATGGATTTCTCTTGAAAACCTTAAAAAATCTCATTAGAGGTTTACAGCTTTTGCGAATTTCATTCAATTTAATTATAAAACATCTACTATTTTTATGGACAGGAGATAAAACAGTAAAGTCAGCTATAGCCTCTTTGTCACGGAACTCATTATTACATAATGGACCAGATTAAAGAAAAGTAAAGGTGACAAGAAAATTCCATAACCTGTAAAACTTCTATAAAATATGTGTTTCAGTAAAGAAAAGCAGATGTAGAAAATATGATGTTTTTAATATCTGAAATTAGTCACCTAAAAACCACAAAACAAAAACTAAACACCTCACTTGTTTACATATGTAGTGCAATGAGAAGATAAACTGCATGCGGTTACCCAATACGTTTACATAACTATAAAAGGGACCATTCTTCACCCTAATACTGCCAAATATATTACTTTTTCAATGGGGGGGGAATGCCTCATATGTCATTTAGCACATGGAGGAGGGGGAGGAGAAAGGTGCTATATGAACTCAGGGCAAAGTTACAGCTGAAAAAATATTATGTTTTCAGCAGGGCAAAGTAGACAGGTCACCTAAGCAAAGTCTCACTGTTATAAATAGGCAATTTGTAGCAAATTCATTATTTTCACTCGGAGAATGGTTTTCCCATTAACCTCAAGTAAGAATGAGAACCAGGCTTGGGGTGATACTACATTTTTTTCCCTCAGAGGCATTATGCAAATAAATAAATAAGAGCTTCTAGATTACTTTAAAGAGGTCACAGCAGGGACACGTGGAATACAGGGATTATTATGCCCACATTTACCAGTATAGTAATTCAGATTTTTAATCATTTGATAAAGATAATGAAGAGTGAGGATTTTTTGTTCACTGAAGTGGCGTATACTCACTATTTCACCAAACCACAGTTTTGTGAACAAAAGGGCAACAGCTGCCTTCCAGCTGAGTTCCACATTTTGTATATGTCCACTGATGGCCAATTCGATCCCAATACTTAATCCAAAAAAAAAAAAAACAGGCACTAACAATCAAAAGGCAGATATATAATCTCACTGTTGTTTTAAATAGCACATCGGTGCATTACTCATACATGTGTAATGAATGCCACTTATTTCTCCCAAATGGTGTGCCCTGTGCCCACACTCGAGCCATCTGCCAGTTCCCTGGGCATATGCTCATTCCAGAATTCACTGAGAAAATTCTTCCTTGATTAGGCATGGTATTGCTAATATCTGGTTTGGTTCTCACCATTTCTATCCAGCTACAGATTCTCCTCTGAATACTCAGTTCTCACTGGCTGTTTCTTTAGGAAGGAAAGATCCTGAAATAATGTGTGTTGTTTTTCCCTCTAATGAACATTAAGAGATGTCTTAAAGTCCTAGCCGTTATAGCACAAGAATAGCACGATGCCCTACAATGACGGAAGCCATGTGGAAGATCGGGGACTGTTCTCAGATGGATCTGTACATGCCAGGCAATCCACATGGGCCTGCTTGCCTGAGATGACTTGGGGCTGGGAAGACTTGGGGGGGATCAAGGCATGAAGCCCTGTTGAGGGTGCTTTTCTTTCATGTCTACACTTACATGTGCACACAGGCTCTCAATAAATCAATCAATTAATTTAAAATGTCTTAAAGAACAATGAGTACATCCACTTCAATGATAGCTCTCAAAATTAATCTACATACAAGTTTTTCCTTTCAAACTTCTCATGCTTAAACAAAAAAGATTACAACCTTTCCACTACATCGGGTAACCTTAAGAAAATTTCATTTTCTTTTTTACCCCCCTCTCCAATCTGCAAGGTAGTCTAAGCATCTACTGGGTCACTGGAAAAGTCATGGTACATTTTTGCATAGAAAAATTATGTCATGACTTTTCAATGACCCTTTACTACTAACTGACATAATGATATGTAATATAGTTTTTCAAGATTTCTACAAAAGTATTTTAATTGTTTATTTTTAAAAATTCACAGTCAACTTTGTCCACTATCTAAAGGTTCTAGGGCAACCAGAAGAAACTTAAATGCTTAGCTAGTCTTGTTTCAACAGTAAAAATGAACTAAGAATAAACAGAGGGATCAAAAATCTTGTTTACCCATAACCTCAAGTCTATCTAGGATCAGTTGTTAGGTATGGATTCCAAAATTCCTTTACCATGGGAATCTCTCTTCTGCTTCTCTATGAATGTGGTCAAAACCTTGTATGAAATTTGTGTATAGCCAGTTTCAAGGATGCATCTAGTCCATGTGACCTAAAATGTAAGCAGGCAGTCTATTTCTGTCTAAAGGCAAACATAATTTTAGGCACTGATATCTGGAAATGTTTGTACAAACTTTTCACCCCTGAAAGCGCATCACTCTACAAGGATGATATCAATGATTTAGTGTGTATATATGTATATTGTATGTATGTATGTAACTAACTACGTTTATATACACAACTCTCCTACTGAACTCTCTAATCCAAGGAGAGTATTCCCTAAACTTTCTAAATAAACTCAATGTACTATCAAATCTGAGTCCATCTCCACCGAACTTGCTTTTTAGTAATGCCTGTACCTAAGGGCACTGGGAGGTTTCACAAGGAAGAATCTGATTGCCATACAGTACTTCAGTCCTTCAATTATGTTTACAACCTCATAATGATCAATTCCAGTAGAAACTGTCATGAGAGAAAAAAACAGTTTTTGTTTTCTCAATTTTTTTTTTCTTTGAAAAGTGTCATTCAAAGACATGGCAAAAAACTGAACAAAGGCTTGCTTAGACTTTCTCATGATAGTGTTTTCAAAATTTCCATAGTATTTTCTTAGTTGCAATTAGCATAACTAGAAGAGTTTTAGTTTATTTCACTTATACTATAAAGACATTCATATTCATTTTTATTTTAAAATACCAATAATATGGGATCAGCAGTTAGCATAATGGCTATGTCGCTGGACTCTCACGTAGGCAACCGCAGTTCACGTCCCGGACCCGGTGGCTTAAAACTCACGCCGGGCGCGTGTGCGTGCCCAAGATCCCGAGAGGAGAATGGAGGAGAAGGGATTGCGGTGTGGCCATCCCTTCTGGGGGGGTGATTTCTTGCTTTCTATCTCTCTGTCTCTCTCTCTCTGTCTGGCGAGCACACACGCCCTATAGCAAAAACCTCTTAAAAAAAAAAAAAAACAATAATATGAATGTACATTTCATCTAGGTTATATTGCAGAGTAGCACTTTTGAGGATGCTGGTTATTGGCCATATGGACATATTAGACATAGATTTCACAATCAAAAGAAGTATTTATTTTATTCATTCAATAAAATTACAGACTTTGTGGGACCAGCAGTTAGCGTAATGGCTATGTCGCTGGACTCCCACGTAGTCGACCGCGGTTCGGGTCCCGGACCTGGTGGCTTAAACTCACGCCGGGCGCGTGTGCGTACGTGCCCAAGATCCCGAGAGGAGAATGGAGGAGAAGGGATTGTGGCGTGGCCATCCCCCCCTGGGGGGTGATTTCCTGCTTTCTATCTCTCTGTCTCTCTCTGTCTGTATGGCGAGCGCACGCGCCCTATAGCAAAAAACCTCTCACCAAAAAAAAAAAAAAAAAAAAAATTACAGACTTATTTATCTTGCTCATTAATTTTTTAAGATTTTTAAAATTTAACTGCATTTGTTTATTCATTTATTTTATTTTAATTTGATCAGAGAGAGACAGAAACAGAGACAGAAAGAAAGAGAGAAAGCAACTGCCAGGGCCGGGACTCAAAACACAGTCAGCCATGTGGGAGTCCAGTGCCCCCAACCAACACACCACTGGCTGACCTCTCCTCACTGTTCTTTAAAGAAAGATATGTTACAGCTTAAGAAGCTAAAACCTTCCTGAAATAAAATTCTACAAGTCACAGCATGTAGAAAATTCTCCCTGGTATATTTCTAAAGCACACTTGTTTGTCTCTATTCACAAAGACAGAATGAGATGAAAAAGCAGTATCTCAACAGAGCAGAACTCAATATCATCATGCTGGAGGATAAAATAGTGTAATACCCTTAAAAATTAGTCCTCGCAATACCCAAAGCTCTTTGAAACTGATGTGACTCAGCCTACTTGGTCTTCAAAATTTAATTAGTAACAATAAACCAGACTAATTGGGGCTGGAAGCTGCAAAGTTCTGAAGAGCATTTCTAAAGGTACTCGTTTTAGTGAATTAAATATAGGGCATGGCAAAAATGAGGTATGTGCATATGTTAGCCAGAATTTTCACATGGAAATTCTGTCTTTAACAACAAATAGTCTGATTAATATTTTAATAGAAAATGCCCCTAAGGAAAGCAGGTGGTTCCTGGTATATATTGTCACAGTATCTGAGCTATCCTAAGCAAACATTCCTTCATCTTAATCAAGTTATATGCCAAAGCATAAACTGGTATTTGTAGAAGCATGAGTTCATTTTCATAAAGGGGTAAAATTACCATGTTTCTAAATGAAAACTAAACATTAAAATATGGCTAATTACTCCACTTCAAAAACTTCATTAGAATCTAGACTTTTAAATGCATTGAGACCTCCCCAAGCAAAAATAAATTCTCAAAATAGATATTCTCAATATTTAGTAGCAAATACAACACGAATGACTACAAGAAAACTTGTCTCATTATCTGTAACAACATAATGACAACCGAATTGCTTTTTGGATTATTATACCACTAAACTACAAAACACACATCAGAGCAGTTTATACCAAGTTTGAACACAAAACTGATATTACTAATTATTTCATTTCAGTGTATATATACGTATATATGGAAATAAAATCAATAGTTAGCCCTTGCCATGAGCTGATTGTGATCCCCTAAATTTATATATTAAGGACCCCGATGTGACTGTATTTGGAGATGGGGCCTGTAGGGAGGTAATTCAGGTTACATGTGGGCCTAAGGTTTGGGTCCTAATGCAACAAAACTGGTGCTCTTACAAGATGAAGAGGCACGAGAGAGCTAGTGTGCATGTGCATGCTCATGCTCTCATGCACTCTCTCCCTCACCTCCCCCCCGCCCCCCCGTCTTTCTCCACTTAGAAGAAAAATCCATGGGGGGAAACAGCAAAAAGGCTACTGTCTACAAGCCAGGATAAAAGCCTCACCAGAAACCAACCCTGACAGCACTTGATCTTATATTTCCAAGCTCCTGAACTGTGAGAAAATACATTCTGTCATTTAAACCATTGTGGTATTTTGTTAGGGCAATGCTAGCAGGCAAATACAATCCTCCAAGTCAAGTGATCTCTACCCAGGTGATTGTAGACCATTCTTACTACTGGGTTGTCGGAAAAGTCATGACACATTTTTGCACATAAAAAACACATCATGACTTCTCCACAGACCCAATATTACTAATTCTCATAACTTGAATTTCTTCCACTAATATTTAAATCCACTTCTTAGCTGCTAACTCTAATTAGCTACATGTAAATATTTATAATGTCATGTTTGAATTTTTATTTAAGCAATTTTGAATACGTATCAGACAAGAACCACATTGTCTTGCTTTAATGAAGCAGGCAGGCATGTTTGGTATGAATGACTACCTGCAAATTTTACAGTATACTTTGAGTAGGCAGTCTCGGAAGGTTCCAGAGTATGTTTATCATCTGTACAGAAAAGAAGATTCATGTATAATCAACATAAGAAAAAAGTACTAAATTTATATCAGTTGTCATGTTCATTTTTCAGATAATCTAAGAAACATAATATATGTTGAAAAAATGGGGCCCAAGAGAGGTAAGCCTGATGAGACCTAGAGTCATTGGAGAAAATAGGCACAAAAGTGTGGTATATAAAAAGGCCCTAGAGAAGGAGACCAATGGAATTGAGGGTGTGACTTATATGACAATGTGTTGAAAATAACTGTTTCCACTTTACACCAGGACTCGATCTGTCTGGGAGCTGGGAGATAATTTACCTTCTCTATACCCTATGGATGGTGTGGATGACTCATTGGCCATTGGGTATATAGAATGTTAATTTAGGTTTTTATGTGTCTCGTAATTCTGATCTACAGAGGGATCTACATGGAGAGTTTATATCTCATATTCAAAGGGCTGCTTTTGTAGAATGATTAATTTTCTATGAAACCAGGAGCTTAACTAGGAATTATGGCCATAATTTAGAGAAAGGCAAATTTTAGTGTAATAATAAGAACTTTTGAAAGACAAATAGATTTGGGGGAACCAAAAGGGTGATAGTTAAGGTGCTGGACACTCCCACATGGCAGACCATGGTTCGAGTCGTGGACCTGGTTGCTTGCTTTCTCATTTTCCCTCTCTTTCTTTCTCTGTGTCTCTCTCTGGTCAAATTAAAATAAGTAAATGAATAAATAAATTTAAATGAGTAATTAAAAAAAAATAAAGACAAACAGATTTCAAGAGAACTATCCAAAAACTGGATTTGGTTGTTTGGTAAAGTTGAGAATTTCCTACTTTAGGAGATGTTTAAGCAAAAACAAGACAGTGATCTTTCATGGTCATTGCAGAAGCAATTGATACAGCTTAGGAGTGAGATTATTATTTTTTTTTTGGGGGGGGTAGAGGTTTTTGCTATAGGGCACGTGCGCTCACCAGACAGACAGAGAGAGACAGAGAGACAGAAAGCGAGAAATCACCCCCCTGGGGGGGTGGCCACGCCACAATCCCTTCTCCTCCGTTCTCCTCTCGGGATCTTGGGCACACACGCACATGTGCCAGGCGTGAGTTTTTAGCCACTGGGTCCGGGACTTGAACCGCGGTCGACTACGTGGGAGCCCAGTGACATAGCCATTACGCTAACTCCTGATCCCAGCAGTGAGATTATTATTAGTAGTTCTCAGATGCTTACACTTGTATAAGTATTCTAAGTCTGCTGGCTTCTTCTAGAGCAGTACATCCAACTGGGGTCAATTTTGTACACCTTCCAAGACAAAGTAATTAAAAAAAATAAAGACAAACAGATTTCAAGAGAACTATCCAAAAACTGGATTTGGTTGTTTGGTAAAGTTGAGAATTTCCTACTTTAGGAGATGTTTAAGCAAAAACAAGACAGTGATCTTTCATGGTCATTGCAGAAGCAATTGATACAGCTTAGGAGTGAGATTATTATTTTTTTTTGGGGGGGGGGTGGAGGGTTTAGGGCACGTGCGCTCACCAGACAGACAGAGAGAGACAGAGAGACAGAAAGCGAGAAATCACCCCCCTGGGGGGGTGGCCACGCCACAATCCCTTCTCCTCCGTTCTCCTCTCGGGATCTTGGGCACACACGCACATGTGCCAGGCGTGAGTTTTTAGCCACTGGGTCCGGGACTTGAACCGCGGTCGACTACGTGGGAGCCCAGTGACATAGCCATTACGCTAACTCCTGATCCCAGCAGTGAGATTATTATTAGTAGTTCTCAGATGCTTACACTTGTATAAGTATTCTAAGTCTGCTGGCTTCTTCTAGAGCAGTACATCCAACTGGGGTCAATTTTGTACACCTTCCAAGACAAATTTGGCAAATTTGGTTGTCATCCTGGTGATGGGTATATGGAGGTTTCTATCTAGTGGGTAAAGGCCAGAATACTGCTAAATATCCTATAGCAATACAAGGTGGCCCTCCTCTCTCTCTTACCCCAAAGCAACAACAGTATTATCCACCCCCAATATATTTTTTAATTAATTAATTTATTTTCCATTCATTCACTGAACATCATCACAGCATACGAAATGTGATTTCCCACCCAGAATACACCGCATGGTGGCTTAATCATACATGTTATCGTCGACAAATGATTTTCCATTTCTTCTCATATATGTGTGTGTGTGTGTGTATGTGTATTTGCCATTTCTTTTTATTTTGTCTAATATTCACTGCTTACTAAGATGTAATTAAACCCTTAATTTATATAATTTTTTTGTGTGTGTAATTCATGCTCTAATTTCAGATTGCTAAGTTCCAGAATATGTTTTTAAAGTATCATTTTAAGGGATCTGATACAATTGAAGCATTTAAATTCCCCATTTGGAAAACATATTTAAGAAAGTGCTTAAGGCAAAAATATAAGACCTTAAATCATTTGTGTTTTAACTGTATAATTAACTTCACATATCTAAAACTCAGCCAGCCAACATGCCCAATTACCTAAAATAGTGGTTTTAAAGTTTTATTTTTTCAAGCAAAGAAAACCCTTTGTTCATGCAAAATCAGACCTGCAAAAACTATAAGTAAAACAAATAAAGATAGGAATGTTCTGCCTGAGGTGGGACTAGGTACTCTAGAGTCCTGTTTTGTCGCCTGTATTGCGCTACTCAGGAGTTTCTAGTGGGCTTGGCACAACTCTGAGACTATATGAAGAATATATAAGAAAGCTACTGTGGCACATGGTCAAAAAAAAAAAAAAAACAGGAAAGAGTAGGTAACCATACCCTCCCTATTATATTCCATCCTAAGAAAGAAAGAAAGAAAGACTGATTCAGAGACAAGACAGAAAAATTTCACAACCATCATTTACTTGATTTGTAGTAGACTATCTCAGGTGCTCTCTCAAGATAAATCCATTCTTAGTTTACCTGTCATTTTGGCGATACAAGTTAGCTGGCTTTCAAAATATAGTAGCAAATTCAGCATAAAAGAAAAAGACAGAAAAGAGAAGGGATCCTAGAGGGAGGCATGAAAATAATAATGTTATAGCTGAAAGCAAAGGAGAAGTAAAAAATTAGTAAGACTATAATATTGTATGCAAAGGGGGCCATAACACTTTCTCCCGTTTATGTATACTCCTTTGCCATTTGACTTTGCTAACTAGGCTCTAGAAGACATAGAGACCAGTTCCTCTCCCTTCCTAGCTGAGGCTACGATAGGCTTTACCCAGTAGAATATAGAAAAAGTAATACCGAGTGATTTTCAAGTCTAGGGGTTCCTTATCCATGCTTGGAACCCAGAGACCATTATGTAGAGAAACCTGAGCTAGCTAGCCAACTTGAGACGGAGAGGCAATGATGACAGAGATGACAATGATCAGCTTAGCACATGACATAATATAAGGCCATACAGTCCCAATCAAGGCCCCAAATAATTACAGCTGCATGAGTGATCGAAAGAGAGACTAACAAAATTACCCAGGTAAGGCCCTACTAAATTGCTGATACGCAGAATTACCAGCACAAAAATTATTGTCATTTTAAAGACCCAAAGTTTTTGTGTAGTGCATTATATAGTAGTAGATAACAGAAATGAAATAAAATTCAAAGTTATTAGTCACCTGGATATCATATAAAGAGCCCTACCCAATTTGATAGGTCTTAAATATATATAAAATGTTATACAATCACCCTGTCCCACAGCACAACCATTAAGTGCTATTTATTGAAAACTAGATCCTACAGAGCTAACTGTAGATTGAATCCTGGCCCCAGAAGCTTGAAAAACACACGAGGCATTTGTGCCCAGAATCCAGACAGGGTGAAGAAACGATGGAGCAAAAAAGGATCGACGTGTCATGGGAGTCTCTCTCTCTTTTTCTCTCTCTCATGTGCACACATGCAGGCGCACTGGTCAAAAAATAATTTTTAACGAATCCAAAACGTATAGAAAAGTTAGATTTTTTGCATTACTAAATAACAATAAATTCTACCTGTCTGAGATATACAATAGAAATTATAATACATGACAAAATTCTTTTTTTTTTAAGAGAAATTTTTGCTATAGGGTGCATGTGCTCTCCAGAGACAGAAAGCAAGAAATCACCCCTCAGTGGGTATGGCTACACCACAATCCCTTCTCCATTCTCTTCTCAGGATTTCGGACATGGACGCACATGCGCCTAGCCTGAGTTCTAAGCCTCTGGGTCCAGGACTTAACCACAGTCAGCCACGTGGAAGTCCAGGAACATAACCATTATGCCATCTGCTGATCCCTGTAACAAAATTCTCTAGCATTTACGCTTCATTATATATCCCATCAGTGTTGAATAAAAGGTCGATTATGGGTACATAAAATGTAGAACACACCTTCTACTGATCTAACAGAGATGTGTATTTTGGCTGGGAATACAACTTTATTCTATACTTTATTAAAAACTTTGGGTAAAAATAGATTTTATAACTAATCAGGTGTCATAACAAACAGCAGTAACTGCTTAAGTCAACAATAGCTTCAGCTTTTCTTTCCCTTAATATTCTACAGTGATGTATTATAGACAGGGTGTCAAATACTTAAAAATAGAACATTTAATTACGCTAACACTATAGTTAACAGCATGCATACACACACACACGCACACACATATATTTTTTGGGGGGTCTAACTTGGTGCTATAGACAAAAAAAAAACGAAGTGTTGTAGAGTCTAATCTATATAGGTGTTTATTTTCCTTTTATTAAAAAAATAAAACAAAGGACCAGCAGTTAGCGTAATGGCTATGTCGCTGGACTCCCACGTAGTCAACTGTGGTCCGAGTCCCAGACCCGGTGGCTTAAACTCATGCCGGGTGCATGTGCGTGCAAGTCCAAGATCCTGAGAGGAGAATGGAGGAGAAGGGATTTCAGCGAGGCCATCCCCTCTGGGGGATGATTTTTTGCTTTCTGTCTCTCTGTCTCTGTCTTTCTGGCGAGCGCATGTGCCCTATAGCAAAAACCTCTCCAAAAAAGAAAGTAATCTAACTTTTAAAAAAAGAAAAGAAAACACAACCTCATTCTCGCTTTCTATCTCTCTGTCTCTGTCTTTCTGGCGAGCGCATGCGCCCTATAGCAAAAACCTCTCCAAAAAAAGAAAGTAATCTACCTTTTAAAAAAATAAAACACAACCTCATTCACATGATGATCCATACCATACACTTACAAAGAAGTAATTTTCCAATACAGGGCTTCTGTTGCTAAGACTTTAGACAACCTATCACCAATTCTACCCCTTACTTGTGTCCACTAGGAAAATTCTACCGCACTGGGCAAGGACTGAGTACACAGAAGCTTGAAAAAGCCGCTTTCACTGGCAAAGTACCTGGATATCACCCATGGCCCCATGGGTCCCTAGCGGTAGTGCATTACATTGAGGGCATACTACAGTCTAGATCAAGGATCACATCCCTTATTTGTTCTCAGATCACTCTGAAATAAAGAAATTAAGACTCAGAATCACACGCAAGTCAGTTCCGATTACAACTACCACTAGAGCTCAAGGTCTCACAGTATCCATGAAATGATTCGTGAACACCCTCATTTTGAGATTTAAAATATTTTTTCCTAATATCACATCACTAGGGAATGTTAAGGGAAGAAAAGAATAAGGATATGGTTAACTTACATAGATTTTATAATGCTAAATGGAATAGTGACATGATCATTCTCAGTCATTGTCTAGAACAGGATGACAGATGTGTTATTAACCAAAATATGTACTTACTTAGGTCAGTAAAAAGCATATTCTCAGTTTTATATGTCCACAACTGACCTCTTATTCAACAATGAATATTCATTCAATTCACTTGTTTATTGTGCAAGAATTAACCAAACACCCAGTACCATCCTGGGGATCAACGGAAAACAAACCAGACACAGCACCTACTAATGTGGAAGCTTGAAAGTCGCTCTTCTGCAAAGGATCTCTAAGTAAGGAGATAATGCTCTAACTGTGCTCCGTCATCCACGTCAGATGGGAAGTTCTGAAATGATCCAGAAATCTTTCTTTGGTGCTAGCTTCTCTTGATATTCTAGACTCCCAGCTACATCACTTTTCATGGGCCATCCAGCTCATACTTACTAATGTCATATGCTGCCACATTGCAACTGCACAGTTTCAACAATAAATGCTACACTTACTAAAATTTGGTGGCACAACTTCCATGGGATACTGACAGCATCAGTTTGGCTCTTAGCAGACAGAACAAGCAATCTTATTTCTTAGCATGCAAGGAAATCATTTTATAAATGCTTTCTGACACTGATCTATCAGAGACAAGTATGTAGATTACACACCTGTACTATAAAATTTAACTGCCAAAGCAGCTATACATCATTAGGTTCTTAACAATGAATACTTTCCCTAGAATGTAAACACCATACAAAGCCGGATTAAAATCAGAGGATTTATTGGTAAATTTGAAATCAGAGTAAGGTAAGTTAAAGTTTGAATAGTATAAAATGGTGTCAAACTATTAATACAATAACCCACCATTCCTATTAAATCAGTTAAAATACACCTATCAACAGATAGGATATTTATATTCTTAAGCCATGGTATCTCTTTCCGGGACCAGCATTGCTAACTTTGATCGTAATTCTTCATTCTTCCCTTTCTTGAATAACTATTACCCTCTGTAGTTTACACAGTTCTCCTTTAGAACTACTGACATGTTTAATATATTTCAGGCAAATTTTATTCCAGGCCTAGCCGCAGTGACACAGAGGTAGGACAATGCTTCACAATGGTGGAAGCCATGTGGAAGACAGGGTCAGGTCTTGGGTTGATGCATGCGCCTATGATCACGTCTGTCTGGGAAGATTCAGGGAATGAAGCATACCTTGTTGAGGGTGCTTTTTATCTGTCTGTCCTGTCTATGCCCTCCCCCAGTCTCTGTCTCATGAAAAGAGAAATAGAAAGAGGAAAAAGGGAGAAAAAGAAAAGAGGAAATAAAACTAACTTACTTTAAAAATAAATTTTTTTTCTCTGACCTGTGAATAATTCTGACCCTTTAAAGTAACTACAAATTTAACTCATTTTGTGACTGTCACAATTGAGGCAAAAGGGTTTCACAGTTACAATCATGTATTGGCAGGAAAAAAAAAAAAAAAAAAACTGTGGGAGAGTGTGGGAAGCTGCACACCAGCGAGTCTGCCAAGGTTTCTCAGAGAGCAAACAGTTACCATGATTGGTTCCCTTCCAAAAACCTGACCTTCGAAACCTTGCTCTGATTGGCCACTAGAATCCCTCAAATTTGCATATCCGGCACCTCATGATTGGTCCAAAAGCAACCAATCATAACCCACTGTTAACAACCAATCAGGGCCCACCGTTTACAACCAATCACGGTCCACCGTTTACAACCAATC
>NW_006159609.1:1558179-1566284 GCF_000334495.1 Tupaia belangeri chinensis
CCAAGAATCTCTCCAACAACGTTGCCAATGGTCTGCTGAAATGGTCTCCTCCCTTTCCTACTCCCCCTCTTTGGCCCATTCATTGCCTTTTTAATTGTTTGCTCACTGGTACCTGTTATATTTAATAGGCACGTGCCATTCCTCAAACAACAAATTGACTCCTATACTGGTCTCGCCTGAGGCGCTGAATCGGTTAGCCAAAGACGGGTAAGAGAGTCTGATGAATCCAATAACTGTTCAGTCCTTCCACCTAAGACAGTGTCGTCTGTTTATTGTGGGCAGCACGGTACAGCACAGAGACGACGCAGTGTCACAGCTCTTAAGCGTCGCGTCGTCTACTGTGAGCAGCACGGAGACGATGCGGTATCACAGCTCTTCAGGGTCGTCCGGAGACGATGTAGTGTTACAACTCTTCAGGGTCTCCCAGTTCGTCTGGAGACGATGCAGTGTCAGCTCTTCAGGATCTTCAGGGTCGTCTGGAGACTGCGCGGTGTTTCAACTCTTCAGGCTCTTCAGTTGTCGTCTTCCTGGTCATCGTCGTCGTCTGGCTACTGTGGGCCAGGCATCGTGGTTATATACACTCTGGTGGGTTGTAAACGGTGGGCCCTGATTGGTTGTTAACGGTGGGCCCTGGTTGGTTGTTGGGACAGGAGAGCTAATTTGGGTAGAAAACTGAAGGAGATCTATGATTTCATTCAAAAACCAAAAGATTTTATACAACTCCATTATAATGTAGAAACATGGAATGCCAGCTAAAGGAACTCTGGTATGTATCAAGCTTCATCTTTTATAAATGGACAGACAGATGTACAACATATCCCCTAGGTAATATTCTGAGTAGCAATCACCACTTGTTTTGTATATGAGAAAATGCACTGAGAAAAGTTAACTAACATGCCCAACTCATTGAGATCTTTCTTAAACAATGGACTATACTGCTAAACTGTCTCAAGAGAATTTCCATGCAATGTTATACCTAGCAAACTTTATAGATAAGGGCTCAATAGAAGGCAATAGTTTAAAAACAGATCTATTTAGCTTTCTCTCTCCATCTTCCTTCTACCAATCAGCTAAATAATTTTTTTTTCTTTTTTTCTTCCTTTTTTTTTTTTCTTCTTCAGTTTTTGCCATGGTTGCATGCACTTGCTGGAAACAGGAGAGAGGGGAATAAGGGAGAGTGAGAAATCTTTCCTCCAAGGAGAATGGTCACACTTCAATCCTTTCTTTTCCATTCTCCTCTTAGGATTTCGGGCACACACGCACATGTGCCCAGCTTGATTTTTAAGCTACCTGGTCCAGGATTTGAATCACAGTTGGCCATGTGAGAGTCCAGTGCCTTAAACACCATGCCACCAGCTGGCCCCAGCTAAATAACTTTTAAGAGAACAAACATAAAGATACTGCACACCAACTTCAGAGCCTGAATGGGTCAAAGTCACCAAATTCTACAATGGTCCTTTGTGGCCTCCTTAGTTCTACAATACCTCCTTATTAGGTTCTTACTAAGTTCGTGACAATAGGATGCATAGAAATATAAGACAAAGGATACAGAATTTCACAATAGCTATGACAACTCTGCTTTTAAAATATTCTGTGAATTAAAGATGCATTAAGGGGCCAGCAGGTGGCATAGTGGCTGGGGTGCTGAACTCCCACATGACTGACCACAGTTCAAGTCCTGGACCTGGTGTCTTGCTATCTCAGTCTTCTCTCTCTCTCTCTCTCTCTCTCTCTCTCTCTCTCTCTCTCTCTGGTTAGTGCACATGCCCTTTAGCAAATTTTAAAATAATAATAAAAAAATTTTTTGAGAGATTTTTTTATCATAGGGTGTGTGCACTCACCAGAAAGACAGACAGAAAGTGAGAAATCACCCCCTGGGGGACTGCCACGCTGCAATCCCTTCTCCTCTATTCTCCTCTTGGGATTTTGGGCAAATGTGCACATGCACCCAGCGTGAGTTTTAAGCCACTGGGTCAATGACTAAAACTGCACTCGACTATGAGGGAGTCTAGTGATGTAACCCTTACTCCATCTGTTTGTCCCCCAAATAATAACAATAAAAAATTTAAATAACTGTTTAAAAAAAGGATGCATGAAAAGTATATAACTGTATGAGAGCAATAAAAAGTTTATTTATCTGAAACAACAAAATTAGACTATATTAAAAGTTCCATATTTGAAAGACAGTGTGTTCTGGCAAGGATTAAGGCTTCCTTGAAGTTCAAATGCCCTACTGTGTACAACCTTGGGTGAATTATGCAGCCTCACTGAGCCTCGGTTTTAAATTTATAAAACGGGGCTAAAAATTCTAACTGATAGAGATGTTTTACGAACTTAATGAAGTAATAAGTGGGGGGCAGCAGGTAGCATAGTGGTTGTGGCACTGGACTTCCACATGGCCAATCATGTTTCAAGTCTTGGACCCAGCAGCTTGAGACTCACGTTAGGTATAGGTGCTTGTGTGCTCAAAATCCTGACAGGAGAAAAGAGAAGAAATTGCGGCATGGCCATCCCATTGAGGGTGATTTCTCACTTTCTCTTTCTCTGTGCCTCTAGTGAGTACACATGCCCTATAACAAAAATCTCTCTTAAAAAAAAAAAAAAAGAAAGAAAGAAATAATGAATGTATAGAAAACATTTAACACATTACAATGAAGTTCAAAGAATAGTGGTGATTATTAATATTGCTTGGAAAATTTATGCTTTTTAATTAAGTAAACAAAGGTGTTTAATAACAAATCATTAAACCGAAAACATGTAGACATTTAAGGGACATCTGAAAAATCTACTGAAAATCTACTGTACAAAAAGAGCATAGGGGATAAGAGAACAGGACCCATAGGTAAGAGTTACAGCAGAACTTCCAAAATAGGAAAAATGTAAACCTCACCAGCCCCAGATAAAATGTTGCAGGTAAAGGTTATCCTTGGTGCTACTTTTGGAATCCTTAGCCAAACAGCCCGAACTAAAACAAAGCCAAGCTGAATGCTCTAAAGTTTCCTACCATCCTGCCTTCATTCTTTGTCCCATTCCCTTAGGAGCCTATCCTATCCTAATTGCTCATTAATCAGAAAAATCACTGCTAATAGAGGCAAGGGGTGGGGGTGGTTCCAGCAGGTGGTGGTGGTTAAGGTGCTGGACTCCCACATGGCCAAATGAGGTGCAAGTCCTGGGCCCAGGGGTTTGAAAATCACACCAGGAGTGTGTGTGTGTCCAAAATCCTGAGAAGAGAATAGAAGAGAACGGACTGTGGCAGGGCCAGCCTCCCCAGGGGGAGATTTCTCACTTTCCCTCTCTATGACTTTCTCCAGCAAGCATACATACCCTGTGGCAAAAATCTAAAAAGAGGTACGTATGTAGGTAAGACTTTAGTAGTTTTGCTATCCTGTCTCATCATGCCTTGGCCAGATAAAATACATGTCTTTATTATTTTAGGCATCACAGCAAGTTGGGGAGAGAGAATTTTGATTAATTTTACCATTCTGATCAAAACAAGCTCTACCATATATACTAAAATAATTAACATATTACAACAAAGAATCTAAACATGGAGATAATTTCAAGTTCAAATAATCATCTAATGCAATTACAAATGTATGCACAAAACCCAGTAGTAAAAGGGACAATAAAATGCCTGTGATAATAGTTCCTACTATAAATAATTTAAAGCTCTTAGTATCCTGTCAAAAGATCTTTAAATATTAAACTTGTGTAGACTAAACTTTTTATTTTGGTTAACTTCACCATGTATATGTAATAAATATGCTTAAACTAACATCAAATGTTAACATTCTTTACAGATGTTTCTGATTAGTCTCCTAGCAACACCACCACTGGTTATATTATGTATACTTTACAGAAACGTATCTTCACTGTGAGATTAATTTTTACACTACTTTGCTTAATAAATTATCATTTCTGAATAGTTATGGAAGTAATCTGTACCATGCAACAGGAGGAAAAAAAAAACACAACATTAAAAAAATTCCTGAGTGAGTTACATGTACCCTTGTCTCCCTTTCTAGAGTCTTAGATTATTTTTAGATTAGTTATAACGAATTCTTGTGATCCTCAATTTTTTTATATCAACTGAATATAGACATGTATTACTGGCATTTCTGAACACTAAATCACAATATTTCACAAATTACCTGTTAGTCTCAGATACATTTTCTGAAGCTGCGCCAACAATCTGAAACATGGTCTAGTCCTTTCAAAGCAGATGTACATCATTTCCTCACTTTATGAAATGCCGCTACTAAGTTGAATTTCAATAAAAGTATTATAAAATAAATCACATTTGAAATAGAGAAGTAGTTTACAACTACTCGTACAGATAGATCAGATAGATGTTGTGATACAGAAAATAACAATGTATCACGATTAGTAAGAAAGAAAATAGAATCCCCGTGATCATCCTACCAAACTTATCTGCCAAGGGGGTATTGTATCTCTATGACCTCAGGGAGGACTTACAGTCCCCAGGACACTTACTATCAATATTTTTCCCAGCTCCCCAATTCCTTAGCCTCTGTCCGACAGCGTGTTATTGAAGCATATGGTTCAGATTCAAGACAGGGCGATACAGAACAACAACAAAATCTAACCTCAATTACTATGCTTTGCCAACTTTTATTTTAGGTTTGAAAATATTAAGAGATTGTGTAATATGCATCTGGAGCCTATGACATTAACATCACAAATATTAATTAAGCAATATTTTGCAAAAGGCTGAAACTATCGAAGTATATAAACTGTAGTGTTTAGTCATGTCTCTCCACAGAATGACGGTGATTCCACCCTACTCTGTCCTTCTTTAGTTTTGGCACAAGATTATAGCTATCCATCACTATACTGATTACTACATGCATCTTTCCAGCAGGTTCCTTAGAATTCACTTCTCTCAACCCATGAGTAACAACACAGGTACCATTCTTACTAAGAAAACTACAGTAGCTCCTTCCTGCTTACTGAAAACCCACAGTCATGACTCCATCAGTCTTATATTTTTCTAATCTCATCTCACATTACCCCATAAAACAGCCTAATATTTTGATCATGCTCTGAGGTTTTACATGTTTTCCTTTCAATTACCTTCACATTTTTATTTTTTTCTATGTAGCATCTCACTTCTTCGGAACCTCTTCACTACCACTTCCTTCACCAGTAAATACACATAGACTGTTGGTGATATTATCTCTTACTTTGCCAAAGGCAAAACTAGCAAAATGAATTTATTTAGAGAATAGTTAGTAAATAATAAAGTACTGATTTAACAAATACAGAAGTTCACAGAATGAACATTCAGTGTGAGATGGTTTTATGGAGAAAGATGGATTAGGATATAGAATTTAGAAAGGGTAACAAAGGGAATTTATGATAGAAGAAATAATATGAAGAAAGAAGAGTTGATCTGACGTCATGGTTTGAATCTCAGCCATAGTAGCTTGAAAACCATGCTGAGAGCATGTTGTATGCATGCCCAAAATCCCAACACAAGGGAGAAATGGAGAAGGGACTGTGGCATGTCCATGCCTCACTGAACATGCTTTCTCCCTCTTTCTCCACCTCTTAGTGGCAATTATACCTGCCCTTTGGGAAAGAAAGAAAGCCAGACAAGAAGAAAGACATAAAAAAAAAAAGAGAAAGAGAGAGAGAGAGACAGGAAGGAAGGAAGGAAGGAAGGAAGGAAGGAAGGAAGGAAGGAAGGAAGGAAAGAAGGAAGGAAGGAAGGAAGGAAGGGAGGGAGGGAGGAAAAGGAGAGAGAAGAAGAAGAGAAGAGAAGAGAAGAGAAGAGAAGAGAAGAGAAGAGAAGAGAAGAGAAGAGAAGAGAAGAGAAGAGAAGAGAAAAAAGAAAAGGCAAGGCAAGTAAAGAAAGAAGGGAAGGGAAGGGAAGGGAAGGGAAGGGAAGGGAAGGGAAGGGAAGGGAAGAGAAGAGAAGAGGGAAAAGGAAATAAAGGACAAAAAAGAAGAGTCATAAGCCTTTGGGCCAGAACCTCCATCTTCTAGTAATTAACCAAAAGGATGAACACAAAGGGAAAGCGGATATATGTTCTCTAGGCCTTTTAGAAAACTTTTAGGAGTGGTTCCTCTGGCAACATACATGGGAATCTACAAGAAAGGGATATTGTAGACATCAAGGGAATGGGTACTGTTTAAAAAGGAAAGGCCCACAAATGTTACCATGGCAAAACTGGAAGAGTCTACAATGTTACCCAGCCTGCTGTTGGCATTGTAAACAAACTAGTTAAGGGTAAGATTCTTGCCAGGAGAATTAATGTGTGTATTGAGCATATTAAGCATTCTAAGAGCAGAGATAGCTTCCTAATGTGTGTGAAGGAGAATGACCAGAAAAAGAAAGAAGCCAAAGAGAAAGGTACCCAGGTTCAACTGAAGCACCAGCCTGCTCCACCCACAGAAGCACACTTTGTGAAAACCAATGGAAAGGAGCCTGAGCTTCTAGAACCTATTCCCCATGAATTCATGGCATGATGGGTGTTAAACATAAACTAATCTATGGTCTATAAAAATGTTTGCCTTAATTGAGTAGAATTGTGTTCCCTCCCCAAAGGTAATTTTAATTGGGCTCTAATTCATTTTGTAATATTATTATTCAAATTTAGTATTTTTTTTTTACCTGAAAGATGTTAGGTAGCTTATTATGCAACAAATAAAACTCAGTTGGTTAGGGGGCGCGGGGAAAGAAGAGTCATAAAACAAGTAGCATACTGCATAATTGTTTGAATGGAACAGATGGTACTCTGCAAGGAAGCAGTAGGAAGAAAAGTTAAATAAGAAAGGATCAAATTATGGATGGCTTTGAGTACCCAGCAATTCAAATATGGATTATTTGAATTCATACTTAATTTATTCATTCACTGAACAAAGATTGACTAAGCAAACCCATTACAGATCCATAAAGGACTTTTCCAAAGACACATTTGGGACAAAAACATACTGAATTGGGAAGGGGTACAATGGGAAAGACTCCCTAAATTACTAGTAATTAGTGAGCCAAAGAAGACAAGAATATAGAACTGAGTAAGGGTTGTAAAGCTAGAAAGAAAAGGATAATGTTAAAAATTATTTGGGGGGGGGGCAGCAGGTGGCAGGGACAATAGTTACGTTGCTGGACTCCCACGTGGCCGACCACTGTTCAAGTCCTGGATCTAGAGGCTTTAAACTCACACTTGGCCTGTGTGCATGCATGCCCAAAATCCCTGAAGGAGAATGATGGAGAAGGGATGGCAGTGTGGCCATCTTCACAGGAGTATGATTTTTCTCTTTATATCTCTACTTGTCTGTCTCTCTGGCAAGTGTATGTGCCCTATAGCATAACTCTTTTGAAAGAAAAAATTTTTTGAATGATTCACAAAAACCTAAAAAAAGACTTAACAGAAATGCAAAATAAATACTAAAGGCAAAAATGTTTTAGCTGGAGAAAACAGTAAGATACCGCTACATACCTACTGGAATGGTCAAACACTGACAATACCAAATGCTAACAAGGATATAGATCAACAGGAACTCTCATTCATTGCTGGTGGGAATGCAAAATGTTACAGCCACCTTGAAAACTAATCTGGTATTTTGTGATAAAACTAAACATACATTTACGATACAACCCAGCAATTGTGCTTCTCAGAATTTACCCAAAGATGTTGAAAAGTTATGTCCACACAAAAACTTGTATATGGGACCAGCAGTTGGCATAATGGCTATGTCGCTGGACTCCCATGTTTTCACCATGGTTCAAGCCCTGGACCCCATGACTTAAACTCACACTGGGCATGTATGCGTGCGTGCCTAAGATCCCAAGAGGAGAATGGAGGAGAAGGGATTGTGGCATGGCCATCCCCCCTGGGGAGTGATTTCTCTCTCTCTATCTCTCTGTCTCTGTCTTTCTGGTGAGTGTACACGTCTTATAGCAAAAACCTCCCCCCCCAAAATAAAAGCTTGTAAAGATGTTTATAGATGCTCTATTCATAATTGCCAGAACTTAGAAACAACCAAAATGTTCTTCAATAACGGAAAGGAGACTGAAAGACTGGAGGTCATATAAGCATTAAATTGTTATGGACACAAGAGTCAAAATGGAAAGAGAA
>NW_006159609.1:1566304-1621707 GCF_000334495.1 Tupaia belangeri chinensis
CAGAATGGAAATTTGCAGAAAAATAGAGGTTAGACATTTGTGGGACACAGATATGGTTTATTATTTGTTGATGAGGACATGTATAGTACTCTCAACTGGGCTGGACTGGGGTGTATATCATGCTGGGTAAAGTCTTTTTTTGGAGAGGTTTTTGCTATAGAGCAGGTGTGCTCGCCAGAAAGACAGAGACAAAGAGATAGAAAGTGAGAAATCACCCCCCCCCAGGGGGGGATGGCCACAATCCCTTCTCCTCCATTCTCCTCTCAGGAACTTGGGCATGCACGCACACGCACCCAGCGTGAGTTTAAGCCACCAGGTCCGGGACTCGAACTGTGGTCAACTACATGGGTGTTCAGCAACAAAGGCAGTACACTAACTGCTGGTCCCTGGGTAAAGTCTCTTTATAATCTAAATGATCTATAGTGATTAAATGTATAAATTATAATTAAAATTAATAAATAAAAAAATAACTGAATGGATAAATAAACTGATAAATGCAAACAACTGAATACAATTCAGCTCTCAAAAGTAATGAGCCATAGAGACAAAAAAACTATGAAAAGACATGGAGGAAACTTACATGTTTTTAACTAAATATAATACGCCAATCTAAAAATACTACAAGTATATAACATTCTGGAAAAGGTAAAGCTATGGAGACAGTAAAAAGAACAGTGACTTCCACGAGACAGTAAAAAGAACAGTGACTTCCACATAAAAAAAAAGGGAAAGAATAGACAGGAATGACAGAGCTGAGAGAATTTTCAGTACAATAAAATATTCCATATACTATCATTATACTTTGTCAAACCCATAGAATGTACTATTAACACATAAAGAATGTACCTAAAGGTACATTGAGTGATATTACATTAGTGTAGATTAATCCTTTTTTTTTAAGGTTATTTGCCATAGGGCACATGTACTCACTAAAGAGAGAGACAGTGAAAGGGAATGTGAGAAATCACTCCCCCTGCCCCCACAAGGGAGATGGCTATGTCACAATCCCTTCTCCTCCATCCTCCTTCTGGGCATGCATGCACATATGCCTGGCATGATTTTCAAGCCGCCAGGTCCAGGAATCAAACCACAGACAGCCATGTAGGAGCCCAACATTTTAACAACCATAACCCCTGCTGGTCCCAGATTAATCAACTTTTCTTAAAAACAATTTTATTTACACTTATTCGTTATTATTATCATTAATTTGACCAGAGAGAGAAAGAACATGAGAAAGTAAGCCACCAGGTCCAGGATTCGAACCGTAGTCAGCCATGTGGGAGTCCAGTGCCTTAACCAGCATGCCACCTGTTGGCCCCCAGTTAATCATTTTTAACAAGTGTTCCACTCTGGTAGGAGATGTTGATAATGGGAGAGGCTATGAATATGTTGAAGGGGGCAAGCGTATATGAAAAATCTCTGTACTTTTGCACCATTTTGCTGTTTACCTAAAACTGCTCAAATAAATAAATAAATAAAGTCCTTTAAAAAATTATTGCGATGGCGAGAGACAGTGTAACAAATAGTGGTTAAAAGATTCACTCTGGAGTCATGATAGCAATATATGATTGTGGGGAAACAATTTTGCATAGGTTGTTCATGTTCCTGCATGTCTTACAAGCAAGATATTCTCATTTGTTCTACACCATTTTTCAAGAATGTCTGTATGCGGTGAATAGCTAAGTGAACAACCTTAGAAAATAGAAAGTTTCGGGACCAGCAGGTGGTGTGGTGGTTAAGGTGCTGGACACTCCCACATGGTCGACCACGGTCCGAGTCCCGGACCTGATGGCTTGCTTTCTCTCTGGTGGCAAATTAAAATAAATGAATGAATAAATAAAATTAAATAAATAATTTTTTTTTTTTAAGAAAAGATAGAAAGTTTCTTGCTCTGGAGCAAAACAGTAGGTATGCTCACTGCCCATTATAAACCCAGCCCAGTACTTCTACTGTGAGATAATCTAATACATTTCCAAGTGTCACTTTGCCCTCTTCATTTTGCCCTAAGAGAAGTGGGACTCAGGAGACCATCACAATCAATAGACAAAACAGCTTCTGCTATCACTATGAATTATAGTCTTTTGTCTCTGACCAAAAATCCTGTGTCTTCTGCCAGTATTCATGGAACTGTGCAGACCCATTTGTTAGCCTACAAGTAGGGTAAAATCTCAGAACCTTGACAATTCTTGACAATGATCCCATATACCAAAAATGTGATCATGTGGCATTTCATTAATTTCACACCACGGTCACCAATAAAGTGAAAACAGTGGAATCTAAATAAATGAATGAATAAATAAAATTAAATAAATAATTTTTTTTTAAGAAAAGATAGAAAGTTTCTTGCTCTGGAGCAAAACAGTAGGTATGCTCACTGCCCATTATAAACCCAGCCCAGTACTTCTACTGTGAGATAATCTAATACATTTCCAAGTGTCACTTTGCCCTCTTCATTTTGCCCTAAGAGAAGTGGGACTCAGGAGACCATCACAATCAATAGACAAAACAGCTTCTGCTATCACTATGAATTATAGTCTTTTGTCTCTGACCAAAAATCCTGTGTCTTCTGCCAGTATTCATGGAACTGTGCAGACCCATTTGTTAGCCTACAAGTAGGGTAAAATCTCAGAACCTTGACAATTCTTGACAATGATCCCATATACCAAAAATGTGATCATGTGGCATTTCATTAATTTCACACCACGGTCACCAATAAAGTGAAAACAGTGGAATCTAATACACAGCTATCAGTATTAGGCTTGATGAGAAAAATCAACATAATTTATTTAGTTCAGTACCTGTCAACAATATCAACATTACCTGCATACAGTGATACATACACACACACACACACACACACACACACACACACACACAATATAAAAGTATATTGTATACACACACATGATTTGTCACTTGTCTCTCAATAGTCACAGAGGTTTTTAAAATGCATACTACTAATTTGGCAATGACAGAAATCTTTCTATAGAATTTTCTTTACAATGAAAACCAAAAGTACATATTGATACCTATATGTGTGTGTTTTCAAATCTACAACATCTAAGAAAATGTAATCCTATGATAGATTTCATTATACAATGACAGGAAATGCCTCTTTAATAGTCATTAAAGTTACTAGATGGCTTAGTACAAATTCAGCATATATTTTAGCAAGCTGAATGAGATTGTTTTCAATCTACTTATATATGTAATCTTTTCAAATATCAGTTTTATGAGACTATGAGGAATAAAAAGACACATTAAACATGAACCAGATTCACTTCTCACATTTCCCAGAACAGGAGCCTTCATAAGGTACAGCTGACGTTACCTGTCATCGTATGACAGAATTAAGTCTTCTACCTAACGGGCGTCATTACAATGGCCTAACAATTACCATGTTATAGTCACTGACTGCATCAGAAAAGATATATTTGCAAGATTACAGAAGGATGGAAGCCAAGGAACACTTTGGACTGAATGAAAAAACTTAAAAGTTGGTGAAATTTGAACTGTACTTACTGAAACCCTATTTGAAATTTCAGTAAAATGGCAATACACACTATCCATGCTCATTACATGTTCTTTTCCAAAAGCGTTTTATTTATTTTCTATGTAAAAATGTTAATGAAACATGAAAGATATAAAAGAACAGTATTTTTAATGAAAATTAAATTACATTTAAAATTACAACACATGTTACATATTCCTTTCCCAAGACAGAATAATATATCAGAACAAGATCTTCCAGGATTAAAATTCTGAATTTATAATTCCTAACAATGTGAAGTTATATACCTTCTCTTTATTTCACCTTCTTCAGCAAATAGGAATAACTGTACTTTACTTAGCAGGATAAAACATTCAATAAAATTTTATATAAAAACAGTGCAGACACAGATAAACCTTCTTTCCTTTCTAAAAGCTGGAAGAATATAATGGTAAACCAGCCCCATGGCCTAATGATTGACAAGGCCAGATCTGACATGGCTGACCACGGTTTAGGGTTCTGGGTCCAAGAGCCTGAGAACATGGCAGGCATATGTGTACATATGACACAAATTCCGACAAGGTGGGGAAATGGAGAAGTGATTGCAGCATGACCAAACCCATCAGGGGTGTGCTTTTTCTCCCTTTCCTTCTCTCTCTCTGTCTCTCTCTGGTAAGTGCATGCACTCTTAGGCAATTAAAAAAATAATAAAATGGAAAAATTTCAGCTACTACAAGGAGAAGAGTCAGCAAGCCAGGAAAAGACATGGAAAAAATACATATTTCTAAAATGTATTAAATTTATATTATATGGCTGTTGGAAAAATCATGATGTATTTTTTTTCTGTATTTTTCTATGTGAAAATGTGTCATGACTTTTCTTACAATCCAATACTAAGTGAAAGCTGCTAATCATAAAAAGACATAAACCATACAATTCATCGATACACCATTCAAAGGCAAACCTATAAAGATAGTAAAAATACCAATGGCTGCCAGCAGATTCGGGAGAAGGGGTAGGAGTATGGAGAACACAGGAGATTTTTAGGGCAGTGAAATTATTCTCTATGACACTATTAATAGTGGATACATGCCATTATATGCTTATTAAAACCTATGGGAGATAAAATATCAAAAATGAATTCTTACATAAGCTATGGACTTTGGTTGCTAATCACACATTTATGTAAGTAAGTCCTTTGATTACAACAAATATACCATTCTTGTGTGGGTCATTGAAATTTTTCAGCACTACAAAGAAATAAGCTACCAAGCAGGCTGTACATGGATGGGGATGGGGAATAATGTAACTTTCTGTATTTTCCACTCTACTTTGCTATGAACTCTGTATTTTTCTATGTGAAAATGTGTCATGACTTTTCTTACAATCCAATACTAAGTGAAAGCTGCTAATCATAAAAAGACATAAACCATACAATTCATCGATACACCATTCAAAGGCAAACCTATAAAGATAGTAAAAATACCAATGGCTGCCAGCAGATTCGGGAGAAGGGGTAGGAGTATGGAGAACACAGGAGATTTTTAGGGCAGTGAAATTATTCTCTATGACACTATTAATAGTGGATACATGCCATTATATGCTTATTAAAACCTATGGGAGATAAAATATCAAAAATGAATTCTTACATAAGCTATGGACTTTGGTTGCTAATCACACATTTATGTAAGTAAGTCCTTTGATTACAACAAATATACCATTCTTGTGTGGGTCATTGAAATTTTTCAGCACTACAAAGAAATAAGCTACCAAGCAGGCTGTACATGGATGGGGATGGGGAATAATGTAACTTTCTGTATTTTCCACTCTACTTTGCTATGAACCTAAAATTGCTCTTAGAATAAGCCCTACTAATTAAAAAGAAAATAAAGCTAAAATAAATCCTAAAATTACCTACCTATACATTATACAAAGAAATTATTATATAACTCTGACCATCTTGAGTAAGATTACTAAAAGCTTCTTAACAAGATAATTTAGATATCCAGTTAGGTTACATTCCTATCAAATTTTCAGATGTATTTAGACAAAGTCTTAAAAACCCTGTGAATGTCCATGTTAATCATGCCATTTCCTATTAAAATTAAAATGAATTATCATCTCATGACTTAAAAGCATCATTTTACTTTTCTAAGATCATTACTGAGTCTAAAATACTAATAATCACCAATTTTAATGAGGGCTCTTTAATAATTATCAATAAGACTTAGAGAAGGGAGCAAATTATATTGAGAGTAAAAATAAAATTCCATCATAAGCAAAAGGCCCCCCAAAATCAAAGGTTAAAAACAGTACATTTCTCTCATGTCTTTACAAACTTCTGTTATTTTATTCCCTCTTCTCATTTTGCCACGTCTACTTGAGTTTCTTCAAATGTTGCAATTGGAAATCTGTAAATGTCTACATCAGGCCCTAAGAACTCAGTAATTACTAAATACTACTACTGTATACTCAATTATTGTTCATTCAAGTTCATAGCCAATAGATCCAAAGCGAACGCTTACACATAAAACAGAGCTCTGAGCAGAGGTCGCAGCTTTCTGTATTTATAGCTTCCCCACACAATTACTCTTGCAGCTGCACTTGATTAGTTTTTGACATGAATGCACTGTCTCAGAGAGGCCAATACAGGGAGATTCCCATCCTCTTAACACGCCCTCTAATCTACCCAATTTAGAAACATTAAACCACTTGTAATAGCATTGCAGAGAAATTCCCAGTGTCTAGACTCTAATAACATTCTCTGTCTTCACAGCTTCATTATTTAGAATGCAAAAGGTAGTCTGAACATGTTCCTTTCATGAATAGTTTTTAGAAAAAATAATTAAAAGTTTATTATCAAGTAATAGCTTAAGTTTCCAATGATGGTGCATACTATTTCAGCAAAAACAGAGCTGAAAGAATAAGAATAATGACTGTAAACTGTTAAAAGTTTCTCATAATCAGAATGGTGTCGCTTATGTCCGTCGTGACTAAAATGGTGCTGGGAAGGCCATGGAGGAGATGTTTTCTGAGGCTAGCATGGCTGAAATCAAGTACGTTATTTAGAGAACTCTGCCAGAATCACAGCCTTGCACAAAGACCACTACAACCTGACACAGACTAATTCTGCAAGGACAACTACCCAGAAACTATCTTTCCAACTTTGGACTGATACTACCTTTATTATTAGTCCTAGTAGCCAATGATAATTGTCCCACAACTGGTATAATCCCTCTCTTCACCTCCCACCTGCTTGCGGTTTTTGCCTTTAAAACCTGTTCGAGAATTGTAGAATTTCTATGATCATCTTTGGGGCTACCTGAATCATGCTCATCTGTGTTGCAAGCAGTAGGTATTCACACATATTTAGCTTAGAATAAACCTCTTTCAATATTTTACAGTGCTTGATAATTTTGCTAGGAATTAAGGTTAAATTCTTCTCCTTGAAAGTATAAATTATGGGGACTGACAGGTAGCGTGGCATGCTCAACCACAGTTTGAGTCCCAGACCTGGCAGCTTGCTTTCTCACTTTCCCTTTCTCTCTCTCTCTCTCTCTCGTTCTCTCGCTCTCTCACTCTCTCGCTCTCTCGCTATTGCTCTCGCTCTGTCCCTCTCTGGTCAAATTAAAATAAATAAATTAAATAATTATATATATATTTTATATATAAATTAATAATGTGTCATCACTAAAATAACTACAATAAAAGATGATGATTTATACCAATTACATAATGCTAATATATCACAGGATGAATATATGAAAAATGATACATAAATTTGAACTCAGTGAAGTGCCAAACTATGAGTTAATTTTCCCAAAAGGTAGTTCCTATACCATATATACATACATAAAGGCAATTACAGAGAGAAAGCATCCATCTTGTAAATTATATTCCTATCATAAAATCAACATTTTTGTAAAGTAGCATAAGCTCATATTGGTAGCTAAGACATGCCTACCTGCAGAGGAAACCTTGTTACCATTATTAAAATGAAACAGCGTTAGAGAACTTTTTACAATTACAAAAAAAAAAAAAAATTAAAAATAGAACTTTAGTTTTACAAAGTAAATGATATTTTCACCCCATGTCTCTTTTTTGTTTACAAGTATGACATGACTTTAAGTGATTCTCATTAGCTGACAAAATCTTTGTCAAATGTCCTTAGTTTAGTATCTGTAAAAAATTCACCATATGCCTTCCATTCCACTAATGCAAGCTTTTAGCGGAAATCAAATCTGTTAGGGGAGAAAACCCACATAGATTTGATAGATTTTAACAACTGTTAACTAACATCCTTGGATTAATATGGTGATATAGTTATAAAAACTTCTAACACTGTTATTAACTTTAAAATTAGACTTTTGAGACTTGGGTTGTGAGTTAAAAAAAAAATCACTGCCATAAAAGATTTCTTTTAGAAAATATATATATTTTCTACTGTTGAAAAAATTATAATTGACAGGTCCATTCTTCAAGTTTATTATTTGTCCTCTACTCTGAATATTAAGCATGCTATTCTTAGTTTATAGCAAAATAAACAAAAACCTTAGCTTACCAAAATCTTACTTTAGGGAACCAGCAGTTAGCATAATGGCTATGTCGCTGGCCTCCCACGTAGTCGACCGTGGTTCGCGTCCCAGACCCAGTGGCTTAGAACTCACGCCAGGTGTGTGTGCGTGCGTGCCCAAGATCCTGAGAGGAGAATGGAGGAGAAGGGATTGTGGCGTGACCATCCCCCCTGGGGGGTGATTTCTTGCTTTCTGTCTCTATGTCTCTCTCTGTCTGGTGAGCGCATGCGCCCTATAGCAAAAACCTCTCCAAAAATAAATAAATAAATAAATAAATCTTACTTTAGTATTAATATGCTATAAATTAGGTATTTTTTTCTATTTTTTTTAGACATATATTTGCTATAGGGCACGTGTGCTCACTGGAGAGACAGAAAGTGAGAAATCACCCCCTGGGGAGATGACCTCACCATAATCCTGTCTCCACTCTCTAGGGATCTTGGTCACAATGTGCCCAGCCTGAGTTTTTTAAGCTGCCAGGTTCAGGTCTCAAACTGTGATCAACTACGTGGGAGTACAGCAATGTAATTATTATGCCATCTGCTGGTTCCATGAATTAGGTTTTTATATGTCACTAAAAGAAAAAAAGAAAGGGGAAAAAAGAAAGAAAGGTTTTTGCCATAGGGCTGTATGCTTCCCAGAGAGAGAGTCAGAAAGTGAGAAGTCACCCTCCAGGAGAGGATGGCCAAGACGCAATCCCCTCTCCTCCACTCTCCTCTCAAGATTGTGGGCACGTACACATGTGCACCCTGAGTGTCTTTCAAGTCACCAGGTCCAGGACTTGAAATGCAGTCGGTCATGTGGGAGGGAGTCCAGTACCTTAATCACTAAGCCACCTCCTGGCCCTTTTTTATATAATTTATGCTTCAATTACATTATATTCATAAAGATAAGTAAAGACACATATACTTAACAAAGGTAGAATATATATATTTAATGTATATTATAAAATAGAATATACAATAGAAAGTAAACTTTTAAAAAGAAAGAATGTATCTTCACTATTAATACAAAAGGAAGTCAAAATCTTTATTTGAATTTTCTTCTCACATTGTAAATTTTTGGTCAAGGAAAACTGGATGACAGCTAAAGAAAGACGAAAACTGAGATAGTAAAATATATTCAGGGCCAGTCCCTTAGAGCAATAAACTTTGTACATAGGGAACTGGATCCCACATGGCTATTTGAAGTCCTGGCCCCAGCAACTTGAAAACATGTCAGGCAGGTATGTGTGCATGCCCCAAATCCTGACAAGATAAGAAATAGGGGAAAACAATTGTGGCATAACCACGCCCAAATGAGGGGTTCTTCCTTTCTCTCTCTCTCCGTCTGGCATTTAACAAAATCTTTAAAGATTTGATTTTGCTGTTAATAATCAGCATGAGGTACACTGAATACAAATTTTACTGCTTGGCTAGGATTTACTTCTATTTTCCTTCCCAATGACTTGTCCTTAAAGGAAATAGGGGAAAACAATTGTGGCATAACCACGCCCAAATGAGGGGTTCTTCCTTTCTCTCTCTCTCCGTCTGGCATTTAACAAAATCTTTAAAGATTTGATTTTGCTGTTAATAATCAGCATGAGGTACACTGAATACAAATTTTACTGCTTGGCTAGGATTTACTTCTATTTTCCTTCCCAATGACTTGTCCTTAAATGAAGAGCATTCCCATATTCCTAGTAGCAGTCACTAATATTATCTTTTAAATATTCTTATGATTGATCTCATAAGGGAATTTAAAAATGATTGGTAGCAAGAAATTAATGCCTATGTTAATGTTCTTTATTTTGAATATCTGTACTTACCCAAGGTCTTTGGAGTATGAGCTAATAATGTTATTTGTTCTGACACAGTAACAAAGAGCTGATTATCCACAAGTATATTTGCTGATATATAAGAAATTACAGTAAAGATTTAAGCTTGTATATATCCCAGAGCAACCCACTATAACGTACAAATGTTTGATCAGCATTCATTCACTTTAATGTACCATCCTTTATGAATGACATTTCCAGTAGAATTTATTGCAAGGTCATTCAAACTGGTATCTCAACCTTTAAACCTTACCTTTCAATAAACTCCTATACAAACTCTGATGAAATAAATTTACTAATGTTCCCAACCTTCTTCTGTTTCTTTTTTTTTTTTTTCTATTCCAAATTCCTTTAAGTACCAGGGGAAGTATAAAACATAGAATTAAAAAGAATTACATTCATCACTCTATCCCAAAACCTAGAGCCTTCCTTTTTTTTTTTTTTTTTTTTTGAACCTAAGGCTTTCTTTTTTTTTTTTTTTTTTTTTTTTTTGAGAGGTTTTATTCTATATAGGGCGCATGCACTCGCCAGACAGAGACAGACAGAAAGTGAGAAATCACCCCCCAGGGGGGGATGGTCACACCGCAATCCCTTCTTCTCCATTCTCCTCTTGGGATCTTGGGCATGCACGCACACATGCCCGGCGTGAGTTTTAAGCCACCGGGTCCGGGATGTGAACCGTGGGAGTCCAGCGACATAGCCATTAGGCTAACTGCTGGTTCCCCAAGCCTTCTTAATACTGAGGTAATTAAGATCTGAATTACATTAGAATTTCTTATATTTTAGTTCTTCACACTAGAATTGAGATCCTAAGAGAACAGGGATGATGATTTACTAATCTTCATACACTCTATAAATGTTTATTAATGTTTCCTGCATACACCTATAAAACAGTAGTAATTGAATAGTTCATTTCACACCACATTGCAGAGCAATTTAACAAATAAGTTTTCTACCACAGGAAGATTTAAAAGAAAATCTTGCCTGTAATCTCGATGGATTTAATATTGTCTTCCAGCTGAAACTAGCTGTTTTCAAATCTATTCTACTCTCTCAAAAGAGAGAGGGAGGGTGACAGGGAGAAGAGAGCTCCTGATTCGTGAGACAAAGAAGATTCAACTAAATAATGATAATATACATCCTTGTAGAATACCTATATTGATTGTAGAAACATTAGAGGTCAATTTAGTAAATACATTAAAGGCAAAAATCATGTTTTAAAATTATATATATATAAATTTGTAGTGAATAAGATATACTTTGGTGTACTACCAAATATAATAACTGGAAGAACCAGATAAAAGTCTAAAAAGTTTCAACTTTTAAATATTTAAATAATTTCAACTTCTAATCCATCCTTTGGAATACTACCTTTGATTATGCTCTCCTAATTGAGGTGAGTTTTTGTCAAAATGTAGGGTTAAAGTACCTAAGCTCTAGGGGCAGTTCCACAGCTTAGTGGGTCAAGGGAGCTGGGTACCACATGGTGACTGTGGTTTGAGTCCCAGCTTCAATGGCTTTAAACATGCTGGGCACATGTGTGCACCTGCTCCAAATCCTGAGAAGATGGAGAAATGGAGTGGAATGGATTGCTGTGCTGTGTGACCATGCACCACTGAGGGAGGGCTGCTTTCTCCCTCTCCCTCTCTGTTTCTGACTCTGTTTCTCTCTGGCTAAGTACAATGCCCTGTGGCCATAAAAAACTATTTAAATTAATAAATTAACTTACTAACTAAATAAGTATTCATAATACAATAAATATCTGTACTAGGCTTCAAGCCAAAGCATAAAAAATATTTGTCAAAGGCTAAGATGCACCTTTCTCTATATTTCCATGACATTTGGTACATCCATTATAACACTAGATAGATTTAAACTATGAGCTTCCTGAAAGAAACAAAAAAATCCCCAGTACTTTGCAAAGTATAAAGAGACACAGACACTCAGTATCCTTTAAATACATTTATAAAACCAGGAACTCAGTCAAATTTTCATTTCTAAGCTTTCTCTCACTATTTTATAATTGTTCCTACCACCTCCCATAGTGCCTTCTCATGGCAGATATTCAATCATAACTTGTTCATTCACTGAAAGGAACCAAAGAGAAGGAGAGGAGGAGGAGGAGAAAGAAAGGGAAATAGAAAGGATGGAAAGAGGAAATAGGGGTTAGGTGAGAAACAAAAAAAGGGAAGGAATGAAAGAATGAAAAACAACTAACCAAACTCAGACATCAGATGTTTTTTAGCTTAGAAAGTACCCATATTAACTTATTTTTCTGTTATTGCTGGTTTGTTCTATTTTGTTTGTCCCTAAAATACTCTGACAGTTTTCAAGAACCTCCAAGGTTCTTGTTCTAAAATGTTATGCCGCCCTCCCACCACAAAAAAAAAAAAAAAAAAAAAAAAGGAACTAAAACACATATCCTAGCCCAGCTACAGAGAGCATGCTGGTGCTGCAGGCTGAGGCCACATGGAAGGACAGGCCTGCAGTCGAGCGACTCTGGAAGCTGAGACAAGATGAATGAGACACAGCAAGATTCTGTCTTGCACACACACACGTGCACACACACACACACACACATACATAAATAAAAGATGTATCCTAACAGAAATGTAAAAGAACAAATGTCATGAAGCAAATTTAATAATGTATTTTGGGATGGAATTAATTTATACTTTAACTGTTTTCTCAATAAATAAAATGTCAATTTTCTTCTCTGAAAATACGTAAGTAAAAAACTATTTTTGTAACTTTTTCATCCTAATTAGCATCGTGTTTATAAGACACCATGGATAAATGGATTTGCAAGATAGACTTCAAATAAATCAACATGAAATTAGAATTTAAGCTTAGACCCATAAATCAACATGAAATTAGAATTTAAGCTTAGACCCATAAATCAACATGAAATTAGAATTTAAGCTTAGACCCACGCAAACCTAAAAGCCCAAGTGACGCTTTTGCCAAGTAACATACAAAAACCACACTGTTCATAAATAAATCATGAAAATAATGAAAAACTACTGATACTAACAGGACCTGCAAATACCATCATAAAGAAATCTATCCAAAAATCCAACTCTGAAAATGCTACAAATCTAAAACTTTCTTAAGTTTATTTATTAATTTCCTCCATGAGCAAGAAAGAGACAGCAAGACAATGAGGGAGAGTGACAATGTCCCCAAACAGGGTCTCGATACCACAGACTACTCAGCTTCAGTATTCCTAGGCCTTGCGCACGGAAATGCCCAGTGCCCAGCATACTCAGGAAAGTCTGGGACATGAACATGGAAGCTTCCCACGTGGGTCACCCTCATAGAGTGCCTCATTTTACTGCTGTGTGACCATCTAGCCCCACAAAATAGAAAACATTTTGTCACAGCGGCAAATTTCACACCTGACCTCATGTGACAGGGTGCTGTAGTCGAAACTCCATATACAAAAAATATTGTACAGAATTACCCTCAGTTGTGTGTATAAGGTACACATGAAATGTAAATGAACTTATATTTAGACTTGGATCCCATCCCCAAGATATAAATGTACAAAATACTCCAAAATCCTCAAAAATCCCAAACTCTTCTGATCCTAAGCATTCACATAAGGGATACTCAACCTGTATCTCCTTAATAACAGGAATGTACTGAATTGCACTAGTAACTCAAAGACCATTTCTTATCTAAAGAACTACAGGTTATCATCTTCCTTCTTGATTCTGACAAACAAATATTTAGGCATGTAATAGCTGAAGTATAAAGTGTTTTCTATTTAATAAAATAACATAAAGGAATTTCATGTATTCGTTTCATACGTTTTTTAAAGAGGCTTTGGCCTTAGGACATGAGCACTCATTGGACATAAAGAGAGACAGATGCAGTGAGAGGTGAAGTGAGAAATCACCCCCCAGAGGGAATGGCCATGCTGCAATCCCTGCTCCTCCATTCTCCAAAGATCTTGGACATGCATGCACACATGCTCGGCATGATTTTCAAGCCACCGGATTCAGACCTCGAGCCACAATCAGCCACGTGGGAGTACAGCAACGTAACTGCTACGCCATCTGCTAGTCCCCATACTACCTCTTTTTATTATTACACTCAAGACAGAGAGCATGTGCAGATGCATGCAAGAGACAGAGGACACCTTAACAGGGACTCATCACGCTGCCATTCCCTGGCTCTAGCCCTCAGGATGCTGTGCACATAACGCACACACACACATTGTGGGCATTTCCACGGTGATCCAGGGATCTAAATCCACAGTGCCATGTGGCTTCCGGCCTTGCATTTCAGTTTGCTATCCACCATGCCACTAGGCTGGGCTCCTCTTGTACTACTTAGCAACGTCTATATCCAAGTCTGATATGTTTTCTATTTATGTTGAATTGAAAATTCTTGCATTTAATTAAAAGAATAAATACTCAAATAGCTAAGCCACCTTCTGTTTATATCAGAAAACTTGTAAAAATCATAAAAATTTTCATTTATTTGACTAAAGATACTTAAAAATACCTTAAAAGTCCTTTCTTTTAGTACTATAAAGTTTTGCTCATGTTTTTCTAATTTGCAGAAATGTAACTTTGCTTCATCAACAATCATCCTCTCAATGCTCCAAATCTCTATGTAATAAATATCAATATTTAACCTTTGCTAATACATGTTCCAAAATGCGCAGCTATTCATAAAATAATTTACATTACTTTTTAATAATAATTTTCAAAAAATTCTTACCATTCTCAAAACCCACTGAACATATACACCCTATTATCCTACTCAGAGGATTATGCAGTAAAGTCTAAAAATCTAGGTTTCATTGAAAATTTAACTCAGTCTAGGCTTTGTCTTATCAGAAATTCAGGAAATACTAAGTAAGTGGCTAAATTGTCCACAATTATATTTGAAGGCAACTTCCTGACAATTCTAAAAATATCTTTTGGTAAAACTAAGCCTTAATTTCAAGTTCCCCTCATCAAATCCTCTAAAAATAATGATCTCAACTAAGCACAAAAGATTAAGAAAACATTCTATCTGCCAGGCATGTAAGCCTACTACAAATAAGTTGTTTAGGGCAAGCCTATCCAAAAAAAATTAAACATATTGACTTCTATGACTTTATCATACTTTTTAAATTTTACTTCCTCAGCATTAACACCAATGAAGTGAACTCCTTAAAAAAGAAAAAGAAAATCAAATAATAGTTAATATCATTATAACAGCCTTCATTTTATTAAGCATAACAAAAATTATAGTATGAATATACCTGTTAATCAAATATTTAAGCTAAGAATTTACAGATTTCACCAGTATAAAGGTTAAGATACAGTTCACATTTTAGAGCAAAATCCTAAAACATTCCCTTAAAAGTCCACCACAAGTTTTATTTTAACATTTAAAATTAAAAAGGGAGATTTTAAAAACTGGTTTTACTTTAATAACAATTCTAACCAACAGAAGAGAATTGTTTTATACAAGGTTATAACTACAACAAAGTATTCCTGTCAAGAGACTGAAATTTATTTTAAAATATCATCATAACAATATTAAGCAAATGCTGTATTTTTAAATGTCTTTAAATTTTCTCAGAAATCTGATGTTCATTTAAAAAAGATATCACATGCATCCATTTAGTTAGAAGATATGTTATCTACTTATGATATTAGGCAAAAGTTAATCTCATGACACTGTATCAGGAAATTAGCAAGATATAATTTTCTAAAGAGCTAATCTCATGACACTGTATCAGGAAATTAGCAAGATATAATTTTCTAAAGAGCAATGCCACATCACATGAAACTTGTTATATGCTGTAGCTACTTCAGTGCTGAAAGAGGGACACATTTGTTGGCAGCTAACTGTCATTAACTTCAATGAGAGTTTTAAGTATGCTGGGTTACATTTTCCCTTTCCTCTTTATTTCCTTACTCTCAGCAACCAGTAATTTCAAAAACAATTCTAGAGAGCTGGTAGAGAATATAAATGGCAATAGGAATCTTGCTCAATGTCGAAGGTTAAAAAGGCGACCATTTTAACTAGAGTTTTATGCGTGCTTTTAATTTCTATATGTGATGATGACGGAGTTTTCCACTATACATACACACACACGGGTTTTTATTAAGAAACAGAACTATAAAAAATAAAAAGTGAAACTACAAAAATATGGAGGGAACTAAACTATGAAAGTAAGCACAGGTGAGGAATACTGACATACTGTTAACAGATGAGAATTTCATTTGCAGAATAGTATGCAGTTAACTGAAGGAGGATTTTGCACCCTTTGGCTCTGGGAATAACACTGTATAAATCCAACCACAGCTGCCAGTTGTCTTGTGACAGTATTTTGTTGATTTTAAGAATATGTGCAAGAAATCGCAGCTTTCCCAGCACTTCACTCAACAAAGATCTACATTTACCAACTTTTTTTTTCTAAATTAAGCAGGAAAAGTATTGCTTTTTATGTGAAACCACAGTTCCTTTTTCATTAAATAAAATGAAACTAAAAAAATCATTAAAAGGCTTAAAATTCACAGAGATGCAAACTCTTATGTGTAGTTAATTCAAAGTATTTTACGGAGATTTTCAAGAATAAGCATGAATTCATAATTTAAACATTACGATATTAAACTTCCCTGCCAGTAAGTGAAAAAAGAAAAACAATACAATTATATCTTACCACAAAAATGTTTTATCATATTCCACAGTAATGCTTCAATACACACAAATTAAACAGAAATTTATTGGCTATCACCATGTCTTGGCATTGTCCTACCCCATTAATAATTAAAACAAGTATAATATAAGATTCTTCATACTAGTGAACACTTAAAACCTAATTTTGAACAAAATAAAGATTTAAAAACAAGAAGAAAACTGATTGAGTTTTTAAGTTCTTTGACTATACATTAAAAAGAGAATTCAGATCTCTTAATAACATAGCCACAAAATTAAAAGCTTAAGAATTATTTGCTGGTTACTCAGTAACAATTAATTAACAGTTACTTCCCCTGAAAAAAGATTCATTTTCAATTCTTACTGCTAAACTAAAATAGTTTTATATCTGGTGTCTCATTAATACTTAAGCTCTATAGAAAAATAAACAGATAAATAAAATGGAAGAACCTGCAAAACTTGAACAGATTGCCAAGAAAATGTTTAAATGTTAACAGAGGCTAAACTATTTAACTGTCTCTGAATCTCGGGGAGATCTGTAAAGTGATTTTATAAATTGCTCTAGCAATTTTCAGGTATTTCTTCATTTAGAACTATCGTACTGCACCCGGCTTACAATGTACTAGGCACGAGCTCCACGTGTCTAGCAGGTACTACTAATAGTAGTAGTATATATAGTAGGTACTATATTCGTTCTACTGTCCTCTATCACCAAATCTTAAGGTAATAATGGACTATGGCATCTGATGAAAAAAAAAAAAGAAGAAATATGTAAAGAATGAAAACCTGGCAACCAAACATGTAACAAAAACAGTATAAATAGCTCATTCACACATAAAATTACATTCTTATCATGTAAACTCATTTACTAAAGAAATAAATTCAAGCAAAACATTATAAATGGGGCCAACAGGTGGCATGATGATTAAGGTGCTGGACTCCCACATGGCTGACCTTGGTTCAAGCCCAGTACCTGGTGGCCTTCTCTCTCACTTGCTCTCTCTCTCTCTATCTCTTCATGAGTGCTCATGCCCTGCAGGAAATTTAATAATAATAATAATAATAATAAATGGATTATTCTTTTAAAAAACATTATAAATGATAACAGATCTAAAAACAAAATTTCAAATCACTTCCAAATTACACAGACTAAAGCTTATCTTTCTCATCTATGTGATGACTGATATATTCAAGTAGCACAACATTACAAAACAAGTACATGAATTATTTTTTGAAAATTGATTTATATTTATCCAATTCGAAATGCCTTTGACAACAGGTTAAAAAACAAACATGCATAAGAAAAGTTCACTTTTCTTTAAAAAACTGATAACTTTTTTTTCCTTTTTTGGAGGGATTTTTGTTATAGAGCACATGCACTCACTTGAGAGACAGAGAGACAGAAAGCAAGAAATCACACCCTAGGAGAGTTGGCCATGCTGCAATCCGTTCTCCGCTGGGTCTGGGACTCGAACCATGATTGACTCTGTGGGAATCCAGCAATGTAACCATTATGCCATCTGCTGGTCTCAGAACTGATACATTTCTGATGTTTACTTACACATAAAATATTGAAGTATATCATTTAATTTTTATTCCCATTACTTAATATGACAAAAAAAATGAGAGATGTTCTAAATATAAATTTGCTTTTGAAATTTATCCTAAAATTGACTGAAATTGGCAGCAGAAATTACCTTAAGATAGATATAAAGTTTATATAAATCAAATACTATGAAAGAAATAGACAAAGTAGTAATAGAATTCCCAAGAAAAGTGTCTAGACCTGGAAGGATTCTCAGGAGGATACTAGCATCCTGTTCTTTTTTTTTTTTCTAAGAAAGAATTATTTAATTTTATTTATTATTATTATTTTAAATCTGCTATAGGGCATGCGTGCTCACCAGAGAAAGACAGGGAGAGAGAGGGAGAGAGAAAGAGAGAAGGGGAAAGTGAGAAAGCAAGCTACCACCAGATCCGGAACTCAAACTACAGTCAGTCATGAGGGAGTCCAACACCTTAACTACCACGCCACCTGCTGGTTCCACTAACATTCTTTTAAAAGCACAAACTCCCAATTAAACCTTAAACTATTCTCAAAATATTTTAGAAATTAAGAAAATGTTCAAATTATTTCTGCAAAATGAATTTAACAGAAATCTTCAAGAACAAGTTCATCAAAGAGAAACTAAACACACATTTCATTTATTAACATAGTTGAAAAAAATCCCAAACATACTCTAATAGAAAATTCTTAAAAATCAAATATAGTGAGTGCAGTGGCTTTAAAATACATCTGATAGATCCTTTATATGCCTCTGTTCCAAAGGCAGAGCCTAATTCCCCTTCCTTTACAAAGCTGACCGTACTCAGTGAGCTACTTCTAACAAGCAGAACATAGGAGGAGCAGGTGTGTGATTTCTGATATTCAGACATAAAAGACATTGTGGCTTCCTCCTTGCTCTCTCTTAGAATACTCACTCTGCAGGAAGCTAGGTGACATGTCATAAGGACACTCAAGCAAACTCATGGAGAGGTCAACATGGAGAGACAGTGAGACCTCCTGTGATGGACCCTTGAGGAATTAGTCTTCTGCCAACAACTATGTGAGGGAGCCATTTTGTAAGCAAATTCTCTATTCCAATCAAGCCTTGAGATGACTGCAGCCTTCCCCAATATTCAGAATCCCTAGCTAACCATTTCCCACATTCCTGACCTCACAAATGGTGAGCTAATCTATACTCATGGCTTTAAATCAGTACATTTGGGGATAACTTGTTATGGAAGCAAAAGTGACTAACACAGTGACCAAAAAGTATTTACAGTGGTTATGAAAGCTATTAATACAGGTCTATTACACCGGGAAAATTTAGGGATGCAGCATATGATTATCTCTACAGATTCAGAAAGGCATTCAATAAAACTCAACAAAATTCTACTTTAAAAACACTCAATATATTATTTATGGAAACCTGATCACCCTAGTGCACACACACACTGTTTTTCTCTCCCTTTCTCTATCACAAATACATGCATGCACGCACCTCTCAGCTCAAAGTCAGCATCTCACGGGGCCAGCAGTTAGCGTAATGGCTATGTCGCTGGACTCCCACGTTGTTGACTACAGTTCGAGTCCCGGACCTGGTGGCTTAAACTCACACTGGGCATGTGTGCGTGCGTGCCCAAGATCCCGAGAGGAGAATGGAGGAGAAGGGATTGCAGCATGGCCATCCCCCCTGGGGGGTGATTTCTCGCTTTCTGCCTCTCTGTCTCTGTCTGTCTGGCGAGCACACGTGCCCTATAACAAAAAACTTCTCAAAAAAAAAAAAAAAAAGTCAGCATCTCACTAAGTAAGAAAATATTAAAGGCCTTCCTAGTAATACCAGCAACAAAGCAAGTTGACCATTACACTTCCATTTCAATTTAACTGTGTAACGGGTATTAACCACACAATTAGGAAAGAGTATTTTTAAAGGGGAGATAAAACTATCTTTAATTACAAATGATATATTTATATATGTAGAAACCAGAAAAAAGAAAAAAAGAAAAACTGCCATCTGCCCCCCTCCTAGGAAAATAAAAAGTTTCCAGAGGAAAGGTTGCAAACTCAATAACCAAAAACAGATAGCCTTCATCTAAATAACAAGACCCAATACAGATACAATTAAAGTGATGACCAATTATGACAGCAAATAATAAAGTACGAGTGTAAACTTAAAACACATCTCCAAAACCTACATGAAGACAACAAATAAAACATTCCTAAGAGACCATAACATAGATCTGAGCTAATGGAAAGATATACCACGTTCCTAGGTATGAAGAATCAACATCATAAAGATGTCAATACTCTATAAATTAACTCTGAAGTTTAGCTTGAGTTCAGTAAAAATGCTGTAATATTTTTATGAAGCTAGACAGGTTGATTATAAATTTTACATAGGTCAAAATTGCCAGGAAGTCTTGAAAGTAAATAAATAGAATGAGCCCTACCAGATATTAAAACATATAATGTACCTGTGTTAAATTAAATTCGGCCTGACACTGTCTCCTACTTGAGTTCCTGCACTAAAAAAAAAAAAAAAAAATCTAACATAAGAGTATTTTTTTCTCTTTATGTATTTTTTTCAACAAAACCTTATTCAGTTTATTCAAAAAAATTGGCAAAATAAATTTCAGTTGTAATTTTACAGACAGACGCTTCAAAGACTAAAGTTGCATGTATCTTTCTTTCTTCTTTTGTGATAGGTAAGTCTCAGCTAATCACAAGCAGTCAAGCTCAGCCAATAACAGGCTGTCGACTGACTAGACCCTGTCCAAGTCTGGCAAATGCTGAGCTCTAACCAATCAAACTATGTGCATAGTTTACTTCCAAGTTCTGTATATAAAAACTCAAGGCCCACACTGCAGAGAGGCTCTGAAACTCTCCTGGTTTTGAGCACTGCCCCATGTATGAGTCACTCTTGCTCAAATAAACTCTGTTAAGTTTATTTTGTCTAAAATTTTTCTTTTAACAGCTGTTTTAATTATGGTATTGGCAGACAGACAACAAAGAAAAGAATTAAAATTCAGAAAAAGACCAATTGCATATGAAACTTTATAATATGATAAACAGTATTTGAAATCAGAGGCAAACATGGACTTTTCAATAAATGGTGTTATAATAACCAGTAATGGGTCCATTTTCCAAATGTTATATCAGTAAACATCTCAAATATATCACAAACTTAAATAAGAAAGGGAAAGGGGCCAGCAGGTGGTGTGGTAGTTAAAGTCTGGACTCCCACATGGCTGACTTTAGTTCAAAGCCCTGACCTAGTGGCTTAAAAATCACACTGGGCACATGTGCATATGGGCCCAAAATCACTAGAGGAGAATGGAGGAGAAGGGACTGCAACATGGTTATCCCCCTATTAGGAAGGAGGGTGGTTTTTCACATTCCCTCTTTCTCTCTGTCACTCTGGCGAGCGCATGCACTCTATGGGAAGAGGGAAGATGGGGAGGGAATGAGGGAAGGAGAAGGAAGGAAATGACATGCCTCCCAACTCAAAATACAAATACCACCCATGAAGAATTCGCCAAAAAAATCAAATCTAGGTCTAAGCAGGCCTCAAGCAATTAAAAGAAAATGCAGGACACAAAAAGATATATTAAAAATATCATAAAGGTACAATTCACTAAAATATAGTAGGAAACACTAGAGCATAAAAAAAAATCTTATTTCTTTGGGGTGGGGGGGGAAGCCAGAGAAGAAACAAGCAGATTTTATTCTATTTTTCTGTTATTGCCAGAAGTGCATGCCCTTGCCAGAGAGAGTGAGGGAGAGAGCGAGAGAGAGTGCACATGAAGCCCTAAAGGGACACTGTCATGCTGTGATCCTTTTTCTTTCATTTCCCTTTAACTTGGGACTTTGAGCACTTAAGAACCCAGTGTTTTTCAAGACGCCAGGGCTGGAACTCAAACCAGTCTGCCATGTAGGATCTGGCTCCCAGTAAACAGTGTACAACCACTATGCTGTGGGACCAGACCAAATCCAGATTTTAAAAACATGAGGGGCCTTCAAAAAGTTAGTTAAAAACAGAAGTAAAGTACAAATTTACTTTGTTGAAAAAAAAAAAAAAGTTTGAAATCCATACATAGCTTTAAAAAAAAAAAGAGGTTTTTGCCTTAGGGAACGTGCTCTTGCCAGAGAGAGAAAGACAGAGACAGTGAGAAAGAAAGTGAGAAATCACCCTCCAGGGTGGATAGTCACACCCAATCCCTTCTCCTCCATTCACCTCCTGGGCTCTTGGGCATGCATGTGCACATACCTGGTATGAGTTTCAAGCCACCAGGCCCAGGACTCAAACTGTGGAGGGCCATGTGGGAGTCCAGCGACATAACCACTATATCATCTGCTGGTGCCATGCATAGATTTTTTTTATAAGACATTTCCGTGTACTTTTTGAAGATCCCTCAAATAGCAACAATTTGCTATACATCTTCACCTGCATACCTTACCTAAGTTTTTGGCCAAGCAAATAAACTATAAAATAAATACATAAAACACTTAAAAATATATGAATTATGACTGGATATTTGTTAATAAAAAATATTACTTTTTATGTATGATGATGTTAAGTATGAAGAAAGAAACAATATAAATTAACTGAATAAAACAGAGTATAATATTTAGCTTCTCAAAAGTGCTCTCTACAATATTATGCAGCAGAAAACCATTTAAATCTTAGTTCCTGTGTTGTGGGATCAAAAATAGAATTTTAAAACCTGTGAAAGCACATTCATAAAACGAAGGTACTGTCAACATAAAAGATGATATTTTTTTCTAAGCTACGAAAAGGCAAAATGGAAACACTATAATGTATATTGAATTGCTTTCGATTGTGAATATATTGCATACACATGGCTAAAATACACATTAAAAAAGTCTTTTGTTTTTCAGACTCCCAGGTCCATTAATGTTAAGCAGTCGTGAGCTATAAATCAGATTTTATTTCTATGACATTTTGTTGAGAGAAATCTCCATTAATATTAATTATGCTAAATAAACTGAAAGTAAAAGTGCTGCTAAAGAAATAGCTATCAACAGCTGAGTTTTGACACTTTAATCCCATCTTGTTTGCATACCTGAAGTAGGTCTTAATAAACTGAGGTAATCTGACTGGACATTTCTTAACACTGAAGGAATTTCATCACAGACACACACCATTTAGTTTTACTTGAAAATAACAGAATGATTAATCTATACTCATATTCACTGGGCAAACTGACATTTTTTTCAAAAAGACAAATATCGATATAATACAGAAGAAAACATTTGGTTACGTGTCAGATCCTTTTTGTGCTGACAAACACATACCACAGACTAATCGAGAGCCTGATTTTAAATAACCTGATATATTATCTATTTATAAGGAACTACATGAAGTAAATTATTGAAAACCAATAAAATTTAGAAAATAAAGATAATTTTTAAATGGCTGTCCAAAAATAAAATCAATCTTATTTTTGCAAAATTTATTACTGAGAAAGTTAAGACAATCTCATTTATGTGCTCTTTTAATAGACCACATTGTGATTTTGATAAGGATTTACAAGATTCATTAAAAGGTAACTTACAAATCATTAACTTTAATGTAGAATTATAAAGAATATGACAAATTAACTAAATAAAATGAAAGAAGTGGTTAAATCAACCTGCAAATATATATTCTCTGAAAACTGGTAATATATAAAGGCAGTAACATACTATCTGTGAAGATATTTCTCAATTTAAGTAAATAAGAAGCAAAAATAATCAAATACCTAACTGTAAAAATAATAAATTCACAGTTGTACAACCAAGATCATAACAGGAAATCAAGAGGACTCAATCTGTTATCTTTGCTCTCACATCACTCTCTAGGGACGATCTGTGTGATTGTGTCTTACAGGTACCTTCAGGAAGCTCCTTAATAATAACAGGACAGTCCTTAATGTTATTCTAAATTGCTTACCTAGCTCTTTAAAGTTGTTTTAATTTGTTTTCTTGGTAACCTTGTTATAGTGATTGTAAACATATGTCTACAGTTACTTTTTCTTTTTCTTCTAATTTGCTAGAGGGCATGTGCACTCACCAGAGACAAAGAGAAAGACAGAAAGCACCCCCCATGGAGAATGGTCATGCCACCACTCCTCCTCCATTTCTCCATCCTGTCAAGATCTGAGGCATGCAGGCACATGCACCTAGTGTGATTTCAAGCTGCCAGTCCAAGACTCTTAACTAAGCAGTGGGCCATGTGACGTGCAGCCACCCTTAACCACTCAGGCAATAGCTGATCCCAGAGTTACCTTCTTGAGAAAAAAAATTTTGAAATTCCAAAAAACTTGTAAGTATTTTGAAAGTTCCAAGTTTTTTAATTACTAATACACTACAATTAAAGAAAAAAATAAGCCCAGCCACAGTGGCAAAAGTTGAAGGGCATAGCTGATGGCAGATGGGGCTGCATGAAAGGCCTGGGTTTGGGTCCTACCCCACCTAAACAATGGGACACACCAGTAGTCAGCTAACTGGGAAGCTGGGGCAGGAAGGGCTGCCTCTCCCTATCTGCCCTCCTGCTTGCTCACACACACACACACACACACACACACACACACACCCTCCCTCTCTGTGTGTATCTCTTTCACTAAAAGGAGACGAAAGAATAAAAAAGAAATAGTATGCTTGATTCTTGTTAAAAGTCCTCTCTCTCCCAACACGACAACCATCACCACCACTTCTCTTTTAACCACAGATGGTTTTCTGTCTACCAAGACATCATCTATAGTAATCCTCACAGACAGCAGCAAAAGATAAACTAGAAACAAGTAGTGATACTACTTCACAAAGAATGTGAATGTTTATTAGGGAGTACTAAGAGCTTTGAAGCCTGGAGATTTCTGTGAATAAGCAAGAAAGAATTTGGGAAGCTGGGATCAGCGAATGGCATAATGGTTAGATTGCTAGACTACCATGTGGTTAAACACAGTTCAAGTCCCAGACCCAGCAGCTTAAAATTTACGGCAGGCACAAGTGTGTGTGTGTCCAAAATTCTGAGAGGAGAATAGAGGAAAGGGACTGTAGTGTGGCCATCCCCCCTGAAGTGTTATCTTGTTTTCTGTCTCTCTTTGTCTTCCTGGTGAGCACATGCGCCTTATCGCAAAAACCTCCCTCTTGGAAAAAAAAAAAAAAAAAAGAAAGAAAGAATTTGAGAAGTAGATCAACTTTAGTTTTAGTTCTGACAAGGTTACATAACAAAGTTTCTGAGATTTTGTACCACAGTTCTCAGAAATAAGTATACTACAAGTATTGTAAATAGCAGTTCCTTGTTCAATTTTTAAAAATATGACTTAGTATCTGCTGCACTACCTCTGATCTTTCCAAATGACTTCTTACGAATCTATTTTAATAACAGTTACAGAATACATACTTTCCAGCTCTATAAATAATTTTACCAAAGAAATGTTATTAGAGGGATGTTGCCTATGACAAGATGTTCTGTCATCCTTATCACTATACCAACTGTTAACATGTTTACAATGATTTCAAGACATCAGAGAATCCCTAGAGTTCCTAGAAGGGAAGCATCAGGAAGGTTATGAGTGCAGGTGGTATATTAAAGGAAATATTTTCATATTCTCATGCATGGATGGGTTAAAGCTTAAAAAAAAAAAGACATCAAACCAATAACTGAATTAATATTAAGACTAGAAATCTTATGAACAGCAGAAGGTGTAATGGTTCCGTTCCTGGACTCCCACATAGTTGACAGGGGGTCAAGTCCTGAACCTGGCAGCTTCAAAATCACATGGGGAGGATGTGCATGTGTGCATGCCCAAAATCCCAAGAGGAGAGTGGAAGAGAAGGGATTGCGGTGTGGCCATCCCCCTGGGCAGTGATTTCTCACTTTTGGTCTCTCTGGTGAATGCAGTAAGCAAAAAAAAAAAAAAAAAAAAAAAAGACTAAAATTCTCTAACAAGAAAGAAAAAAATAATTTATTAAGTTTTAGCAATTTTTAAGTTCTGAAAATGTGCTATATATGATCTTTTTTATTATTTAAATCATTAATGTTCTAAAACCTCAAACTCAGTAAAAAGTATAAGCAAAACTGATTTAGTCTTTGGCTATTTAAACGCAAACATAAGTAGTTGGACATTTTTTTAAAAAGAGGTGAAAATTGTACTATTTTTGACCAAGCAAAAAGACCAGAGTCGTGTGGTGGTTAAGGCAGCTGGATCTCACATGGTCGATACAGTGGCTCATGTCCTGGACCTAGTGGCTTTAAAGACACACTGGGCACGTGTTGTGTGTGTGCATACCCAAAATTTGAAAGAAAATTTGAGAAGGAATTGCTGTGTGACCATCCCCTCAGAAGGGTGATTTCTCACTTTCCATCTTATGCCCTGTACAAACTAAAAAGTCCAAAAATTTTTTAAAGTACTGGTGTTAATAAAAGTATGAGGAAAAGAGCATTCTCTTAATACATGCCACAGTGTAAACTAATTCTAACTCTTAGAAAGGCAGTCTGGTCCCACTGATTGCTTTTTTAAAATATATACACCCTTTGACTCCAGAAATCTATCCTACCTAAGAATTCACAAAAGTGCCAAAGAGTATATGCACAAGAATGTTCACTTTAACGTTAGAGAAATACTCAAAACAAACACCCAAAAATCAGAGGATAGGAACTAGTTGGAAATAGCCTGCATGGAAAAGACCTGGGGCTGACTGCTGTCCTGTGGATTTGCTTAGAGGGCATATGAGCCCGGAAGGCTGAGTGAGAGAAGGCTACCCCCATGAAGGAAAGGAGTAGGGAATGATTGCTCTGGCTGCCACAGAGCAACCAATCAGAACAGTACCAGTTTCAATAAATGGACCAGTCAGACTGCTGCTTGAGCTGACCAACTGGAACAGCAGAAGTTTCAGTCCTTCGTATACATATAGGGACCTGGTAGAGAACTTGGTCAGGTATTCCCCTATAAAAGTCCATGCCTGGAACCAGCAGATGGCGAAATGGTTATGTTGCTGAACTCCTACCCACAGAGTCGACTACGCCATGAGTCCCAGACCCAGTGGCTTGAAATTCATGTTGGACATGGGTTCATGCATGTCCAAAACCCTGAGAGGAGAATGGAGGAGAAAGGATTGCAGCGTGACCATGGAGGTGGGAGTGTGTGTGTGTGTGTGTGCGTGTGTGTGTGTGTGGGGGGAGGGGGGTGATTTCATGCTTTCTGTCTCTTGTTTCTCTATGCGAGCACATGCACCCCACAGCGAAAATCTCTTTTAAAAAAAAAGGACCAGCAGTTAGCATAATGGCTATGTCACTGGACTCCCATGTAGTCAACCGCGGTTCGAGTCCCAGACCCGGTGGCTTAAATTCACGCCGGGCACATGTGCGTGCGTGCCCAAGATCCCAAGAGGAGAATGGAGGAGAAGGGATTGCGGAGTGGCCATCCCCCGTGGGGGGTGACTTCTCACTTTCTGTCTCTCTGTCTCTCTCTGTCTGTCTGGCAAGCGCATGCGCCCTATAGCAAAAATGTCTCAAACAAACAAAAAAAGAGTTCAATCCTGAAGGCATTCAAAAAGACAGTCTCTTGGGCTAGCCTATTCCTTTTCTCCCCAATAAATTACCCATAATAAAGCCTTCTTCCTCAATAAACCTCGTGGCTAAGTTTCTTGCTTTTCTAGCAGCCAGGACTGATTCCCAGGCAGCCCCTACGTACACATACATGTGAAGGTGCATACATTTCTGCATACAGCAAAACTCTGTCAAGTGGCATACATTATGTTATTTATTTATTTATTTCCTTTAGACAGAGATATTTGCTAGAGGGCATATGCACTCACCAGAGAGACAGACTGTGTACAAGAAATCAGCCCCCAGGGGATAGGGCCAAGCCAGAATCCCCTCCCCTCCACTCTCCTCTTGGGATTCTGGGCACGCACGCACATGCCCTGGCATGAGTTTTAAGCTGACTGGTCCAGGATTCAACCATGGTTGACTATGTGGGAATTCAGTAATGCACTCATACGCCATCTGCTGGTCTCATGATGTTTAAATTTTTAACAACCCAATGAAAACATTAAAAGACAAGATGAGGAAAAGAGGAGGGAGATTAAAATAAAACAAAACACAGAGTACTAGGTTATAACTTTTTTTCACATTGAATTTAAATCAGCTCTATTCAGTTAACCTGGGGAAACTCCATGGCTTCACTTTCTTTCTTTCTTTCTTTCTTTCTTTTTTTTTTTTTTATGAAAGCATTTGTATGAGACTGAGGAAATGAGAAGTTAATAAAAAGATAACTACAGGGCTAGCAGATGGCATAGCGGTCTTTACGATTTTCTGGTTTGGTTGAAATTTGCTCCAGTCTCTGAAATCTAAGATTGTAGAACACTATCAAAAGATTCTTGATAGAATACTACAAACACCGAGCAAATCAAATGGCAAGTACATGCACCCAAAAGGGCACACACACACACACACACACACACACACACATATTTAGGATGTTTCAAGTCATCTTACTCCACTCATTACAACAAACCACATTCTGACAGGGCTCAAAGAGTGAGTGCTTTGAGGATCCACGGCTGTTGAGGTCAAGATCTGCAAGATCCCCAAAGCCCAAGGGAAGGTTATACTCAGTTCAACAGGATTTTTTAGATTTGGCAGTTGGCGTTCCAACCCGACCTCAATACTTTATGACAGGAAAGTAACTATTTCTCCATTCCCTGTTCTCATCTCATTTGAACACATTAATCAGAATCTGGCCTCAGGTATTCCACTTAGTAAACTTCTTACACATACTTTTCCTGCCTGGCCCCTCTAACTTATTGCCCTTTACCTCAGAGACTTTCTGTGATGGTCTGCTATGCAACCTCTAGCAAATAAGTTCAATCTAAATCTCTGTGAGAAATAAATTCTAAGAGTTTTATTAATGAACCCTTACCTGGTTTGAAATATCTCCTATGAGACACAAACCAATCACTGACATTCCTAAACATTAAAAAAATAATAAAAATCTGAAAATCAAAAAGAGTGTGAGATCTCAACAGGATAATATTCTTAACTAACCACAGGAGAGGTCTTTAAAAATTTGTGGAAAATATGTATTATTTGAAAAGTTATGCAAAGATCTCAAGTCTTTTGCACCAAAATAAGCTTGTACATTAATTCCTTTTTTTTATTACAAACGTTCAAGTCTCCTCATATAATCATCAAGTCAGGCTGTTACATTGTTTGGGCTAACACCCACTTAATTATAAATCATGAAATCAAAGTATCCACAATATTAACCACATAATAATCACGACACTTTCTAGTATATTACCTTAAACATGTTTTATCCTTAATTTTTCCCCTCTTACTTTATAAAATAATTTTTTGTTCACTCCTACACCAATTATATATAAAACAAAAAGTGGCATAATACTGAGTGAAAAACACTGAGTCATAAATTGGGTGGACTCAAATTGCTGAATTTTACAAGTTTTACAAACAAAAAAAAAATCTCTCTCTCCTCTCTCCCTCTTATCTCTGTCAACATAAACTTTTATATGTATAATATATATATTAGTGTGTGTGTGTATATATATAAATATGTATGTAGAGAGAGAGCGAGTGTGTGTGTATATATATATACATATATATATATATATATGTATGTAGAGAGTGAGCGAGAGAGAGAGAGAGACACCAGCAAATGGTGTAATGGTTACATTATTGCTGAACTGCCACATAGTCGACCATGCTTTGCATCCTGGACCAGAGGTTTAAAACAAGCTCAGTGCATGTACAGGCATGCCCAAAATTCCAAGAGGAGAATAAGAGAATGGAGAAGGAACTGTAGCATGGCCATCATCCCGGGGAGCGATTTCTCACTTTCTGTCCATCTGTGTCTCCAGTGAGCACATGTATTCTACAACAAAAATCTCTGGGGGGAAAAAAAAAGTGTATCTCCATTTTGCAGGCCTAATAAGTGTAAGTATGATAGGTTTGGTCACAATGACTGTCAACAAGACACACAAACACAGCCAAGCAAATATTATTGTAACTCTTCATGGAAACAAACAAAAGCAATTATTAAATATTTCTTAGAAGAAAAATATTCAATAAGAAAAAACCTTAATCTATTCAAGATTCTAAATCTATTGTTAATTTTTAGGGAATAAAAAGAACAAAGGGTAAGTACAACAGGGATCAGCAAAAACCAAACTTTAGAAACTTTAGTCTGGCTTCTTCAATAAATGCATTTCCAGGAAACTAAAGAGAAATGGTTGGGGGCGGGAGGGTCAACGGATCAAAGTAACGTTAAGGCATATTAACCAACTGGAATATATAAACCTTATTTTGATTCTTTATACAGATCTTAACAAACTATAACAAAAGAAAGAGTTGACTAGGAAATTTTAAATGCTGACTGAATACATGGAGAAACTATGGAAAATTCTTTAAGTGAGATAAATGTCATCATGTGTATATTTTTAAAAGGAGACTCTTTATCTTTAAATAATACATACTGGAATAGTTATAGATTGTGTAACATGACATCTGAAATTTGCTTCAAAACTTCTGAGAGAACAGTAACAGGAAAGGGGTTGGAATATAGATACAAGAAGGCTGGCCACTGTCAGTTATCAAGGCTGGATGGTGGGCACACCATTATATGCTTAATAAACATGAAAATTTCCATAATCAAAAGAAAATTTTAACTGAAGAATTATTTTGTAATGTAATAGATGATACTCTAAATTCTCTTTTAATAAAGAGGATGTTCATATTCTGAATTTTCACTAAAAGAAGTAAGCTAATGGGTGTTAATACTTCCATCCTGGATACATTAAAACCTTGTAAGTCAATGTTTACTTACAAGAGTGCTTTTAACATCAGTCTTCTAGGCATTATGCTAGAAACTACATATATTCAATACAGAAAGTAATATATACAGAATAAAAGCAATAACTTCATTATACATAAAGACCTTTATGTTACACAAGAATAGTTAAGGGTTAAGTGGGAAGAACACCTAGCAATTTGCCATGTCTATAGTTTCTGAAATGTACTTAGCAATAAAAACTCCTTCATTTATTATATGAACTAAGTACTAATATTCTAAAATTCACTGTGTACAGTGTTGCTTTTGTTTACTTGTTTTTTCATTTATTTGCTTTTAGCAGAGGCTACATGTACTCACCAGAAAGACAGAGAGATAACCACCCCCATGAAGCATGGTCACACCACAATCCTTTCTCTACCATTACTCTTTCTTGTCAAATTTGGGGCACACACCTACACAGGCCTACCATGTTCTTCAAGCCACCAGAGGTAGGCGGAGATTCCAACCATGGTTGGTCACGTGTGAACTGGTTCTCAATATAAAGCACTTCACCAGTGGACAAAGAAGCTGGCTTGTACTTTTTCAACCCCTAAAGCTTTCCTTCTTGCCAACATCTAATTTTCCTGTTGAAGCCACCCTCCTAACAAAAAAAGAGGGCATGTGTGAAAACTACTCATCTTCACTTCCCATTCATTCGTGTCGTATCCCAACCATAATGTGACTTCAGTTCCAACTTTTAGGCTTAAATCTCTACAGCAAAAGTTGCTAAACCAGACTTTTTTTTTCCAAATCACATCACTCCACTCTCCATACTACCTAAACAATCTTTCCTAAGGATTTCAATTCCTTTTAATTCTAATGTTGGGAATTTATATCATCTCTTTTTTGAAAATAATGGCGTCTCTTTCTCTCCTTCCTTCTTTCCTTCCTTCCTTCCTTCCTTCCTTCCTTCCTTCCTTCCTTCCCTTCCTCCCTCCCTCCCTCTTTCTTTTCTTTCTCTTCTTTCTCTTCTTTCTCTTCTCTCTCTCTCTCTCTCTCTCTTTCTCTCTTTCTTTCTTTCTTAGATTTTTGCCATAGGGTACACGCATTAGCCAGAGAAAGAGAGAGGGAAAGTGAGAAATCACTTCTCAGGGGAGATGGTCATGCCTCAATTCCTTTTCTATTCTCCTCCTGGGATTTTGTGCACACATACACACATCCCTGGCATGACTTTCAAGCACCAGGTCCAGGACTCAAACCATGGATGGCCATGTGTGAGTCCAGCACCTTAAACATCACGCCTCCTACTGGCCCCAATAATGGCATCTCTTTATCACTAAATCCAAGCCTTCTCTTTTCTGACTTAGAACATCCCCATTGAACATCCTCAAACAACTTTGTCACTCATACAGCAAACTCACTCACTGACAATACAGCCAAGAGTCAATAAAGAAAGAAAAATAATATACAAGCAAATTAGTAAAAAGTGTATTTGGACATACACATATGTATAAAGTTAAATTTCTTTGACAATGAAACAGTTTAAATTACTTGTTGCTGACCTCACCCTAACATTGTATGCAAAATTCCTTTGGTGTGAGCTGTACAAAGAAACTTGTTCTATATATGCAAAAGCTTTATTTTTGAAAATAGGGCCTGTATTTTCTAACACATTCAACCACAAGTAACTATATAACCAAGGTAGACAAGTTTAAGTTTAGTGGGTGGTTGGTGTAAGGGAGGCAGTTGGGACTGGGCTTACCCATGTGGAAATAATTGCTTTCCTGGCCTAAAGCTCTTCCTATTAGGATCAAAACAAATTGATGTTATCTTAAGAACCTTTCCAATTTTTGAAAAGTAAAACTAAGTGTTCCGTAGTTAGGCAGATATTGTCCAGATATTGTTTGTTTTGTTTAAGAACAAAATTAGGGCACGTTTATTTTTGTATTTAAATCAAAAGCAGAGTTACTATTATGAAGAAATAAGGGCATTTTAGAGGACAATAATCTCAGCATAGAAACACACACAGAGTTGGTACAGACAAGGCCAACGAACTTAAAGATTATCATCTGATATTTTTAAAACCTCAGTTTGGCCCTTGGCCTTCTTTGTCTACACCAAAATTTTTTAAATAAACTCTTTATTCAACAGCTACATGAAATAATGCCACAGCACATAACATGATGAACTATTTAAACCAGATTTGATGACAAACATAAAATATTCCAGCAAGAATAAAATATAATTTCTAAAGCTCAATATTTTATAAGGTTATTATAAACTTCCTCAGTACCTGCCAAAATATAATGTCATTTTGATTCATGGAATTGGAGACTGGAAAAAAAAAAAATCAAGAGTTTATTGTAACCAGTCTCCTGCCTCTGGCAGTTCAATATCCACTCATAGAAATCAGGATGGCCATGTGTGAGTCCAGCACCTTAAACATCACGCCTCCTACTGGCCCCAATAATGGCATCTCTTTATCACTAAATCCAAGCCTTCTCTTTTCTGACTTAGAACATCCCCATTGAACATCCTCAAACAACTTTGTCACTCATACAGCAAACTCACTCACTGACAATACAGCCAAGAGTCAATAAAGAAAGAAAAATAATATACAAGCAAATTAGTAAAAAGTGTATTTGGACATACACATATGTATAAAGTTAAATTTCTTTGACAATGAAACAGTTTAAATTACTTGTTGCTGACCTCACCCTAACATTGTATGCAAAATTCCTTTGGTGTGAGCTGTACAAAGAAACTTGTTCTATATATGCAAAAGCTTTATTTTTGAAAATAGGGCCTGTATTTTCTAACACATTCAACCACAAGTAACTATATAACCAAGGTAGACAAGTTTAAGTTTAGTGGGTGGTTGGTGTAAGGGAGGCAGTTGGGACTGGGCTTACCCATGTGGAAATAATTGCTTTCCTGGCCTAAAGCTCTTCCTATTAGGATCAAAACAAATTGATGTTATCTTAAGAACCTTTCCAATTTTTGAAAAGTAAAACTAAGTGTTCCGTAGTTAGGCAGATATTGTCCAGATATTGTTTGTTTTGTTTAAGAACAAAATTAGGGCACGTTTATTTTTGTATTTAAATCAAAAGCAGAGTTACTATTATGAAGAAATAAGGGCATTTTAGAGGACAATAATCTCAGCATAGAAACACACACAGAGTTGGTACAGACAAGGCCAACGAACTTAAAGATTATCATCTGATATTTTTAAAACCTCAGTTTGGCCCTTGGCCTTCTTTGTCTACACCAAAATTTTTTAAATAAACTCTTTATTCAACAGCTACATGAAATAATGCCACAGCACATAACATGATGAACTATTTAAACCAGATTTGATGACAAACATAAAATATTCCAGCAAGAATAAAATATAATTTCTAAAGCTCAATATTTTATAAGGTTATTATAAACTTCCTCAGTACCTGCCAAAATATAATGTCATTTTGATTCATGGAATTGGAGACTGGAAAAAAAAAAAATCAAGAGTTTATTGTAACCAGTCTCCTGCCTCTGGCAGTTCAATATCCACTCATAGAAATCAATTGGTAATAAGAAATATGTTTTTTTAAACATAAACAAGATAGCAACCTTTTGGGGGGGAGAGGGATAGTAACCTTCTTAAAGCCTCTTTTAATGTTTTATCATCCGGAAGCAATGACCATAAGCTTCTCAAACATTTTGTTCTGTGACCAAAGCTCACTTCTCCCACCACATTAGAGACAGGTTTAAAACTTCTCTGCGCACACCCTGATGGTTATCAATACTCCTAGGCCTTCACATTCCTCTTCCTTTTCTCTCAAGTCTTCTCCTTACTCATTGCTTCTCTCCTCCTCTGGATGCTATCCTTTTTTCCCAAAAGCCTTTATTTTTTTTAAGCTGTATTTGAGGTGCTGCTTAAAAAGAAAAATTATACCTTCAGTAGGTATCAGTTCTTTTCAGTTTATTTACTTATTTCTTCCATGAGAGACAGACAGAAGGAGAATGACATATAGAAAAAGAATGAGAGAGACAGAAAGGCGGGGTGTACTTGTGGTAGAATTTTCTTTTTTTTTTTTTTAAGAGGTTTTTGCTATAGGGCACATGCGCTCGCCAGACAGAGAGAGAGACAGAGAGATAGAAAGCGAGAAATCATCCCCCAGAGGGGATGGCCACGCCACAATCCTTTCTCCTCCATTCTCCTCTCGGGATCTTGGGCACGCACGCACGCACACGCGCCTGTCATGAGTTTAAGCCACGGGGTCCGGGGCTCGAACCACAGTCGACTACTTGGGAGTCCAGCGACATAGCCATTACGCTAACTGCTGGTCCCATCTAGGATTTTCATGCCACAATCCACCCACAGCCTCTGCTAGGCGGTCCATGGACACACAGTGCATGCCAGCACGTACAGAGAGGTCTCCAGAAACGAACCCAGGACCTTCTCATGTGAATCTGGCATCACAAAGTGTTGTGTTACCACTGCCCTCTCTACACTAAAGTCTGATAGATTATTGAATAGCTTATCAAAAAGTCCAATATGGAAATCACTCCTTAAGGAATAAACAAACACACATTTAAAATTTATCCATAAACCTTCTTAGAATGGTCATAATATGGGAGGAAGCTGATCAAGTTATCCAAAGTACATTTCAATGGCAATTAATATGAGTAACATACCTTAAATATTGTTTTCCTGTTTAATCCAACACAAATTTCAAGTCTAACTAACAATCTATTTTTTTATGACAAAAATCCACTGCCCTTCTGGGAGGTCAGTGTCTCCCTTGGTTGGACTTTTGCCCAAGTAAGATGTCTGTCTTTCCTTATCAACTCTCCATCACATACTTTGTAAATACCCACAAAATCTCCATATACACAAACATATACAGAGAACACTTCAATATATTTTCATTAAATAAAAATAGTTATAATTTAGGATAGAGTAGATTCAAATAGCCTACTTTGTGTCAGACATTATGCAAATTACCATATCTTCTGTACATTGTATAATCTATTTCTCACACAGGGACAGATGAGGTGGGTGCTTTTATCTCTATTTATAGAAGACACTGAGTGGCGATTCCTAAGTTGGAGTTTAGGGACTTAATCACTAGATAATAAAGCTTCCTGGAAGCAGAAATCATATTATTGGTTCATTGGGAAAGTCATAATGCATTTTTTTACATAGAAAACATAGAAAAGTATGTCATGACTCTCCCAACAACCTAATAGTTTTATTAACAGTTAAAACCCAGCATCTAGTATCATACCTAGGACTAAATAATTATTCAGGAAAAGAAAGAAATCAACCCCCAGGGGGAATGGACATGCCACAATCCCTTTTCCTCCATTCTACTCTCGTGGTTTGGGACAACCATGCACGCATGCTGAGTGAGTTTGAAGCCACTGGGTCCAGGACTCAAACCATGGTCGACTACGTAGGAGTCCAGTAACATAACCATTACACCATCTTCTGGTCCCCATGATTGCCTTTAAGATGCTCTTGATAATATTTGTTGGATTAGATTTTTTTAAAAGGTTTTTGCCATAGGACACACATATTCACCAGAGAAAGATAATGAGAGGGAAAGTGAAAAATCATCTCCCAGGTGAGATGACCACAATGCAATCCCTTCTCCTCCATTTTCACCCTGGGATTTGGGGCAACCACCCACATGCACCCAGTGCTGTTCTCAAGCTACTGGGTCTGGGACTCAAAACTCATCAGCCATGTGGGAGTCCAGCACCTTAATCACCAGGCTACCTACTAGCCCCTAGATTTCTTTATTTAATTAGAGATAGGGAAATATGTTTTAAACAGGGTCTCACTACATCCTGATCCTCCTGATCCCAGCCTCCCAGTGAGCTAGGCGAACAGGCACACACTGCCTTACTCAGCCTGTTGAGGATGGGCCACACAGCTTTTTTGAGGATGAGATAGGAACCGAACCCAAGCCTCCCAGGCAGCCCCAGCTGCTGCTCAATGGTCACCTACTGTTTGCACCACTGTGGCCAGACCACTGCTTTATTAGACAGCAAGCTAATCTGGAATTCTGCTAGGCACCAGGTCTCAAAGATGCACTATTTGAAATACTAGCACTGTGCATATCAGAGATTTACATTTTTCCTGAAGTACCAGAAGAGAAATAGTTTTATAAAAGTTATAAAAATGTTGTTTAAAAAAGTAGTTGCAGTTTAGAAAATACAAATGTGTGAAAGTTTACTTCTACATTTCTTTGTATAAGGAATTCACATTCAAACAAGAATTAAAACACTTAGTTTTTTAAGTATAATATTAAAATTAAATATAAGAATTTTAACAAGTTTGACAATGTTGGAAATGTATCTGAATATCTGAATAATCAAGTAGCTTTGTGAATAGGATGAAGTACTAAATATGTAAATTTCAAATTTCTTCTAATTCATGAAAAATACTGTTATCAAAAATAATCAAGGAATGAAATCCTGTCACTTGTTCCAACATGGGTGAGCTTGGAGGAAATGAAGCTAAGTGAAATAAGCCAGGCCTTGAAAGAGAAATGCCACATATTCCAGTCACTACAGGAAAGTAAGAAATTTGACTGTACAGAACTAGATAGTGGAATGGGAGATATTAGAATCTGGAAATGAAATGAATGGGGGAGGATAGGGAGAATTTGATTAACAGATACAAAATGGGAAGTAGATAAATGAACTGATTTCAAGAGTACTAAGGTACAGCAGAGTAACTACTAACAATACAGTGTATACTTCAAAATAGCTGGAGAGAAGATTCTGAATGTTCACAACACATACTAATGGCAACTGTTTGAGACAGTGGATATATTTATTTCCCTGACTTGACCAATATACATTGTAATCATGTATTGAAAAATCACATTGTATCCTATAAATATGTACAGCTATTATACATAATTCATGAATTTTAATAGAAAATAATTATCACCATATTATAAACTTTATGATTAAAATAAAAGCAATAATATTAATATTTATACACATAAATCTATAAAGATATTTATCTCTTTTTTTAAAGAGAGATTTCTATTATAGGGTGTGTGCATTCACTGGAGAGACAGAGAAAGAAGCAGTGAGAAATCATCCCCAGGGAGATGGCCATGCCACAATCCCTTCTCTTCCATTCTCCTCTTGGAATTTTAGGTATGCACGCACATGTGCCCGGCCTGAGTTTGAAGCCACTGGGTCCAGGACTCGAACCATAGTCAACCATGTAGGAGTAACCATTACACCACCTGCTGGTCTCAATATTTATCTTAAACTGAAAGTTGATTAAGTCAAAATATTTGCAATGAAAGTTCTTCTTAATGTATCTATTACTTGTTCAACTGACTCATATAAAGATCCTCATTATGTACCAGGCAGGTGCTAAACCTCAAGAAATAGAAGTCCATTATGAAGAGCTCCTACATTCACTGAACCAATTAAATATTAAATCTAAAATTAAATATTCTGTATTAATTATTTCAAACATGCCCCCCCAAAAAAAGTCGGGGGGGGGGGCATCCATGCTAGTGAATCATGCATAATACCTAATATCATGCAGTAACACAAAATAAAAGTTATGGGTCTAACACCATATCCATCTTACCAAAACAGCAAACATGGCACCCTACTCTACTTTAAATAATAAAACATTTTAAATACATTTTAAATCTCTTTTGCTATTTCTTTGTTTTCTCTTACTCAAATTGTGCCTTCCTCAAGTTCAAGGAAAAAGAATAATGAAAAACCCTTCTCCAAAACTGTTTTACAGCAATGACTAAGCATTAAGATCAGTGGACATGTTAAAAAATGGAGACAGTGGAATCCCAAGCTAACCCTCACACAGTCTTTGGAAATGCAGCTTAGGCACTGGTAGTTTCACAGAGCTCCACAGGCAATTCTCATGCCTTGTCACAAGCACAACATTAATGGCCAAAATAGAAAAAGTATTCAAAGCTACATGAAAGGAGAAAATACTAAACCTTAAAAATCATCTGATCAGTTCATTTTCTAAGTGACTCTGAGTTGTGGGAAATGAAGTAATCGCCCACGATCACAAAGTGAAGCAAAGAGAGAACCCAGGTCTATTGACATAAAGACGATTCTCTCCAACAGGGAGCTGGCTACTCCTGTTGAGAAGGAGACAGAGTGAGTACTAATTCTAGACTCTGTACAAGCTTAAATCATTATCATAAGCATTCTTATATATAGCAAATTCTCAAAGAAATGTTATAAAGAAACTCTACCCTTTCTTGAACCTTGAATATCTCCTTTGGGAAAAAATAGCAATAAAATTACCTAAAACAGAAAAGGCCTTTTATTAGCTAAATTAGCTAAACAATTGTAACATCCCTAGAGTATACATTAGGCACTCAATAAGTGACGGTTCTCCTTCCTTTCCTCCCTCCCCTTCCCTTTCCTTTTTCATTCTGCAACAAGAAGAGTTTACCAGTCCCCAGTACCTCTCCTAAACTCTCACCTACACTCCTTTTCATATTGGCCTTTAGATCTCTTCTTCATTAATGTCCATCAGTTTCCTGAAGGTTCGGGTTAAAATATACCTCTTTTAAAAAATCTTCTGAGTTAACTTTAGCCTACCCTAATTATCTGTTTCTTCCTTTGTTACTGAAATGACTGTGCTTTTAAAGAGAGAGAGAGAGAGAGAGAGTGAGTCAGCCTCTGGATCTGTAGGAGATTAGTTTCAGGGCACCCTCCAATGCCAAAATGCAAAGATGATCAAGTTCCTTACATAAAATGTCACAGTAGTTGTATATAACCTACACACATTTTCCCAAACATTTTATTTTATTTTTAAAGTTTATTTATTCATTCCATGAATCAGAGAGAGATACAGCACCCCTGACATGGTCCTGATGCCACGATCTACCTCCAGTCTCTACCAACACCACCCCTTACCCGCTCTCCAGTCCAGGGCACACGTGCTCTAGTATTCACAGGAAGACCTCTAGATGGGAACTGGCCATCTGCCCATGTAGGCCTGCTTCACTGAGTCAGGTTTGACCACTAAGCCACCAGCTGGCCCCTCCCGTACATTTCAAATCATCTCTAAGTTACACATAATACCTAATACAGTGTAAATGAGATAGAAATAGTTGTTACACTCCATTGTTTAGGGAATAACAGCAAAAAGTCTGCACATATTCAGAAAAGACACAATTTTTCCCCCAAATATTTTCTACCTGCAGTTGCTTGAATCCCAGAGACAGAGCCCACAGATACAAAGAGCCAACTGTACCTTCTTTTGCTTTATAATTGTAATTACTTCCTAACTGTAATATATGTTTTAATATTCTTTTATAATTAGAACGTAAGTTATTCATGGCCTAGCATAGAAGCTCCCAATGGCAGGAATACTGGTCAGTTTTGATCACTGATGAAATATGGGCACTTAAAGCAGCCTAGTCAGCAGCTGTTTCATGACAGGAACACAAGGGCCCTGCAAAGCTAGAAGGCCACGGCCAATCACAGCTTTGGATCCCCAAGTCAATGTGAAAACCTGGCAGGTGCACGCAGGCACCCCGGATCCTAAGAAAATGGGGATTATAGCATGATAGGTCCCTGACAATGGTGTCTGTCACACACATGCACTCTCTATCAGAGGGGAAAAAATCAGGAATATAAAAGTACTTAACACTTGCTAAATGAACAAGCAGAAAACAGTCTTCCATTCATGAATCCCTCCAAAATTCCATCTGTAATGCTAAAAATACATATAGAAAAACTTGCAACTTTTCAATAATGAAAAGATATGCCTGGTATTTTGAAAATTTGAAACTTATAAAAAATTAATAGTACCACAATAGGTTAATCAATTCACTAGCTATAGAAAGTCACTTAATTTGTTCACTGCATACTCTCCTCAGTGATTCCTGTCATTATTATAAGACCTGGATATACCCACATGGTGTCAGCTAATAAAGAGAAGTAAGGGATTTAGTAAAGATATAAGGTTTGAAGTCCCTCCTTTCTACATGGTAAAGAGTTGCTCAAACATATTCTCTTTCAAAACTTTGAATTAAGAATAAGTGCTTGTTCTGGTGAATAAACACCAATTTGTTTTAGTCTCTTGTCACCTTATATAAAAGAACAGTAGATATTTTTTAAATACATAAATTTAAGAGAATAAATTTATGTTCTAACAAGGTACTTGTTTCATCCTATATGTGAACACCTGGAAAGCAGAAAAAAGAATTATATCTTTCCTGAGGAAATATAAAAGTATCACTTTTGAGCCATACACATTCTATAACTATTGACAGCAATTACTTTAAAAGTTAGACCCTCCAATAGACAAACACATTAAAAATTACTCTGCTTTCCAGCTTATGTAATTCAGTCAAGATACAAAGATTCAGCTACTGCATATGCAGACTTTTATAAAGCCCAGCACCATGGTTCAAACGTTCAACGAGGTAACAGGTATATGAAGGGTCAGTATTTTTTCTACGCGTTTTAAACCATGTATTATTCCACACACATGAAAGGATAACAGTGGTAATTAGAACATCATTGTGGAACTGAAGGTCAGAGAGTGCTTAAACATTTTGCCTACCATTATTACCTACCAAAGAGGTTAGTCATATAGAAGGACACCCAGTAGTTGGGGCAGTAATGGAACAAAGACCAGCCACTTTAACTATTTCTTCCTCACTAAGTAAAATAAGTACATGTCCAATATGTGTTGATATGCTTGGAGAATCATTTACAAACTGTGTTGTATACATTTCTCTAACCTTCCTATAACAGAAGATAAAGTTCAAAAGTTCATTTTCCCTCATGAGAAAATATACAGTAACGACTAAAATCTGAAATTCATTTTCAGACCTTCTAGGTAAATAACTAAGTCTGACCCTATTACTGGGAAAGTTTTCTCAAAATGGCACCATATATTTGAGTTTTTTGAAAATTGAACTAGACAAATTAAATCTATCTTCATAGACAAAATATATGCTACAAATTATACCAAAATGCTTTGCCAATATACGATTACATATTTAAATACAGACTTTTCAAATGATGGCATATTTTTGCCTAGTGTGCAAATGTATCAACCAATTAAATTTATAGTTATATAATAACATAACTTCACTTAATTCCTTAGACAATTCATTCACTCTTATTATTAAATATTTAGGTTATTAAATTATAAATATTGTATTAAATATAAATATTGTATTAAATAGCATAGAACTTAATTCCAGAATGGGAGGTGTTATATTTTATCTTTAAGTATTTCCTAGTAGAATAGAGAAAAGAATATACCAATGTGATCCTAAATTCAACCTCAACCTAAATATGTCTGAAGTGAAGGAATAATTAAAGAAAAGCAGACACAGTGATAATCAGGCAAGTAAAAATTATAAAATGAAAATTTATTTTAGGTAATGGAAAAAAAATTTAAGAACTAACAGCATCATTTTAAAAAGTCAAAACTGAAGAATCTGCACGATAACTGAGCCTCAATAACAAAAAGGAGCACACAAAATTGTCTCTCTTCTCTCTCTGCCTATGGTAAACATCAAAATTTCATATTATTTTATCTAATAAATACCAGTTCTCTGAACATAAAATACAAAAGGGGAGGGGGAGATAAGAGATTACTTTCATTGAAAATATGTATTTGTAAAAATAGTATTATTATTATTAAAATATTTTCTTTCAGCAATCAAAGATGAAGACTCAAATATTTATATTCACCCTAAGATCTATTCCAAAATGACTGTGAACTAAAATAGACTTATATGTCAGGTGCTTTCAATATTGCATATACCAGTTATTTCTCTACTTGTCACACCATCATAAAATTCACATTTTACATTTTTAAAAGTGTAAATTATGAATTAACTAATTATTATATCAAAATTTCATCTTACTTCTCCATTTCTTAATGTTGTGATGGTTCCTCTTGCTACACCCATTCTAAATAGTGTTTCTGTGGCCTGTTAAAAAAAAAAAAGAAAGAAAGAAAAACATATTATCTATAATCTGCACTCAACTGTATATCCCACCCCCAAAGTATAAAAAGTATTAAATACTACTATATATCCACCAACTTCCAGAGAAGCAGCAATAAATCACAGTAAGAGCTGGAAGCTCTAAATTATATTCAAGAAATGTCATTTTCACAATTCTTTCATGTTATCAAGAATTTTAACAGAACTCTTCAAATGCATGATTTCAAAATTCTGCCCAATAAATTTGTACTTTCATTTCATTTTTCCACGAACTTTTTAAGTCCTCTTAAGGTAATACCCCCTTAAACAGTGCTTTCTGTACATACTGGCAATTAATAATCAGAAAAGAAAGGTAAGAAAACAATTCCACTTACAACAACATTAAAAAGAATTAAAAACTTATAATATTTCTGAGAGAAATTAAAGACAGCGCAAATAAATGGAAAGGCATCTGTGCTAATAGTCTGGAAGATTATTAGGATGCCAACACTATCCAAAGGAATCTATAGATTTAATGCCATTTCTATCAAAATACCAATAATCTTTTGAAAGAAATAGAATAACCCATCATAAAATCCATGTGGACCAAAAAGAGACCAAAAAAATCTTGGGGGCAGGAAGAACAAAGTTACAGGACTCACAGTTTCTGATTCAACACTTAACTAAACTTGCAGTAGTCAAAAAAAACTTGGTACTGTCATAAAGATAGACATATAAGCCAATATAATAAAGAACTCAAAAATAAATCCTTGCATAGGCAATCAAATTATTTTGAGGAGGATACTTAAGATCTCTCAGTAAGGAAAATGCCATCTTTTCAAAAAATTTTGTCAGAGGATGTATGCACTCACTGGAAAGAGAGAAAGTGAGAAAGCACCCCTCCCCCTGTGGGGAATTGTCACACCCCAATCCCTTCTCCTCCACCTCTGCCTCCTATCAGGATTTTGTACATACACATACTCATGTCCCACATGTTTTTTGAGCCATGGGCTCCAGGACTCCAATGGCCAGCTGGCTTAAACACCACACCGCCAGCCAGCCCAAGAACAACCTTTTCAACAAAAAAACGCTGGGAAAGCTTGATGTGCATTCTACCTTCTATCACGTACTAGAAAATAACAAATTGGGCAAGGATGTGGAGAACCTGGAACCCTTGTGAATTCAAGGTGGGAATGTAAAATGGCAGAGCCATTGTAGAAATAAAGGAGATTATATATATATATATATATATGAATTGAAAGCAGGGTCTCAAAAAGATATTTGCCCAACCATATTCACAGCAGCATTATTTACAACAGCCAAAAGATGAGAGCAACCTAAATATCTATCAGCATGTGAATGGAGAAACAAAATGTAGTATATACATATAATACTGTTGTCGGAGAAGTCATGACATACTTCTCTATGCAAAAATGCATCATGACTTTTCCAATGACTCAAAAGAATTTTATTCAGACTTCAAAAGGAATGAAATTCTTATACATGCTACAATAGGGATGAACCCTGAAGACATTATGCTACATGAATGAAACCAAAGAACAAATAGGAATAATTTCAGGTCTGTGAGGTATCTAGAGTAGCAAATTGATTGAAAATTAATAACTTTCTGTTCTACAGAAAGTAGAACAGTGGTTAACAATGAAGAAGAAAAGGACAGTTACTATCAATATAATGTGTAATGAGCTTTAGTTTAGGAAAAGTTCCAGACATGGATAGTGGTAGTGTCTGCAAACAATGTCAATGTACTTAATACCACTCAACTATACACTAAAAAATGGCTAAAATGGTAAGCTTTACATTATGTATATTTTACCACAATAAAAAAAGGATTTACTACTATTTCCAGTACTAATCTATTTTACAACTTCCAAGAAATGTAGGTCCTAGTAAAATATAGCATAGTATTGCATACAAAGAATATTTCATGAAAAACAAATTGATACAGTGTATAACAGTATCTACAGAAAGAGACTAGATGATTTACCATTCCAGAATTTATTCAACAACAATTCCTAAATTGTAAAGAGCAAACTGAAGAAATTAGAGTGATTAGGACAAAGTTCTTACTCTTTAAGTTTATTTATGTATTTCCTTCCTATGGGGGGTAGGGGAAGGCACCCTCAACAGGGTCTTCATGCCTCAATCCTCCCCTGCGCCTGAACTCAGCCAGGATCACAGGTGCAGCTGTAGGCACACCAGCATATTCAGGTAGATCCCAGATACGAACCCAGAGCCCTTCCAGGTGGCCTCCAGTACCCCTACTGCTGAAGCCACTGTGGCTGGGCCCAGAGTCCTTATTACTGAGGGGTTTACATCTAGGGTCCGATGACAGTAAACAAGTACATGAATAGGTCACATATGTGCATTCATGCAACAACAATTAATTAAAGTAAAACATGGTAAGTATGTGAAGAGTAACAAGGCAAAAGGGATATTTTAAATAGAGAAAATCAAAGATAGTTTCTCTTAAATGACAAGTCAGGCAGTAAACTACATGCATTGAGAACACGAACAATACACACAGATATACAAAGATAATGACAGTAATAATTGCTGACATTAATTCAATGTCTACTAGCTGCCAAAAAACATTCTAACAGATTTCAGTAAGTACTGGGGCCAGACAATGGCACAGCAGGAACACAATTGGATTCATAGGAGAAGGTCCAGGGTTTGCTTCCCAGGAACACCCTGAAGACACCATGTACACGTATGTATGTTTGGGGTTCCCACTGGTGGGGGCTGGGGGTGTATACAGCAGGCCGAAGACCCAGTTTGGGGTACCTATCTCTATCTCTGTCTCTCATGGAAGAAATAAAAACATTTTTTAAAAATAAGACTATATATCAATTATTTTAGTCCATTTCCTATTGCATATTGAATACCTGAAACTGGGTAATTTATAAGAACAGAGGTTTATAAAGGGCAGAGCTTTGGCAGTTCAAGGTCCAGGCTCCACATCTGGCAAGGGTAACATGAAGGCACCACATAACAAAATGAAGCAAGCATCTGGGACCAGCAATTGGTGTAATGGCCATGTCGCTGGACTCCCATGTAGTCAACCATGGTTCGAGTCCCGGACCCGGTGACTTAAAACTCATGCCAGGCGTTTGTGCGTGAGTTCCCAAGATCCTGAGAGGAGAATGGAGGAGAAGCGATTGCAGCCTGGCCATCCCCACTGGGGGGTGATTTCTTGCTTTCTGTCTCTCTGTCTCTCCCTGTCTTTCTGGCAAGCGCACACACCCTATAGCAAAAATAATAATAATAATAATAATAAATAAAATAACACAGCAACCCCACCCTGATGACCTTAATCCTAAACCACCTCCCAAAGGCTCCACCTTTCCATGCCACAGTCAGATTAAGTTTTTACCCTCTTCAATACCATCAAAAGGGGAACCAAATCTCCGTGCATACATTTTGGGGAAATAGATTCAAACCATACCATGTAAAATTGGAAGAAAAGTGGTTCTAGTCAGAAGGAAAAAAAAGTACAAAGGTCTGTATATAGGATCATGTCAGGCATGTTTGATGATAAGTAAAATGGCCAGTGTGGCTAAAGGAAAAAGATGTCAGGAGAGTATAGTTGAAATAAGAGAGGATTCATCTGTTCAATATGTGCTATGATTTTTTAATAGGGCATAAGACAAATGCATTGTAAATTCAACAATCAAAAATATAATTCAAAGAATGTTCTGCTAAATACAAATATCAAGAGACAGTACATGAAGTAAAACATCAGCTAACTTTCTATTTAAAACTTAATATAAATCAAACAAAAAGGGCTTGCTGCATGGAGCATGAGAGAGAGGTTAGGAAACTGATGTATGTGAGAGATGTATATGAAAAAATATCCTACAGGTACTGTTATAGAACATGACCTCAGAGTATGAGTAAGAAGCATCAGTATTATTTGAGTGTCATTAGTGTATAAAGAGTTGATTGTAACCACAAAAATTGATAAGAACAATTAAAAAGGGTGAAAAGGAAGAGAAAAAATGTAGGATAGGAAATAATAATATTTAAAGACAGGTAAAATAAAAGGATATAGCAGGGAAGGCTGAAGTGTAATAACAGAACATAAATAACAGGGAAAAATCCTAGGAGAATAATATGTTTTAAGATGAAAAAGAAAAGCCATAGGTTAAATATCTTACATGGAACATATATACTTATCTCCACTCCTTCCAGAAATATTGCAAAATGACAAACATAATTTAATAAATATGAGCCACATATTTTAAAAGGAAACAAAAAGGGTGTTGAAAGCATAACAAAATTTTGGAGCATGGACAAGAAATAACTGACTTAGTACAAAAGTAACTATAACTAAATTTACCTGAGAGTGGGGAGGTCATGCAAGAAGCATGTTAACTTGTTTAGCAGAACACTAGGGATTAGAAACATTAAGAGAAACATACCAAAGGTCAGGGATACAGGTGAAACTGCCAACTGTTAGCCTGGAATGGAAAGGGGAATGAAAAGCAGTCACACCCCTCTTTTTGCCTGCACAAAAAGCTGACCACCTCACTCAGTAGAAGATTCCCTGCAGGGGGTTAAACCTGAGTCAGCAAAACTGAGGCACAAATTGGAGCAGGACTGAGGCACCATATTAATAACCAATGAGGAGAGTAAGGCAAAGTATACACAGTAAATGGTAGGATGCCACAAATCCCAACTCACTACCTACTCTGTCTTTCCCTTAACCCTAAAAACACTGGAACCAGGTTAAAACCTCAATCCTTCCTCCATCCCAGTGTAGGCAATAAGAGATCCCTCTCTAAGAAGAAAATCAGCCAGAGGAAAAAACGTACAAGATTTAAATCTTTGGTAGTCATACAGTGAAATAGAAAATCTACTTCTGAATCAAAACACACAGTATTCTGATAAGCTAAAAAAAGAAACAAGCTTTTAAAGAAACAAGCTTTTAAAGAAGAACAGTAAGTAGCTTATTTTTAGATAAAAATACAAGCCAATGCTGCTATGGTGGTACATGCTGCTAAGAGACTGTTCCGTAGGCTGGGACCACATGCAAGGTCGGGATTCAATTACCGGTCCAACTTTAGGGCTGAGCACGGTGGTGTGCACCTGTAATCACAGTCACTCAGCTCCCCTGGGCAACATGGCATGAACCAGTCTCAAAATTAATAAGTACCCACGGAATAATCACCAAACATTCAAGGAATGCCTCTAGCATGAAAAAACAAAAATAAATAAATAAATAAGTAAATTTGGAGTAAATAAAAAGAAAAATCAAAAGCATTTTAAAAAAAAATACATGTATTTAAAAGACACTCACTGCAGGGCCAGTAGATGGCACAGTGGTTAAGGTGGTGGATTCCCACATAGCCAACCACAGTTTGAGCCCTGGACCTGGCAGCTTGAAAATTATGTTGGGTGGGTGTACACATGTGTCCAAAATCCCAAGAGGAGAGCAGAGGAGAAGGGACTACAGTGTGGCCATCCCCCACCCCGGGGGTGATTTCTCACTTTGCCTCTATATCTTCCTCCCACTCTCTCTCTTTTTCTCTCCCTCTATCTGACAAGTGCAGATGACTTATGGCAAAAACTTTAACAACAACAACAAAATCAAAACAAAACCACTCACTGCAACTATGAAATAAGAATATAATATTATAGTAAAAAAAAAAAAGATGAAGAATGAAAAAAACTTCTCTAGAGAACTAAAGGCACTCTTAGCAATTACAACAGCAAAACTGAAAAATTTATTAAAAACAATCCAAGGGACCAGAAGTTAGTGTAATGGCTATGTCGCTGGACTCCTATGTAGTCGACCGCGATTCGCGTCGACCCAGTGACTTAAAACTCACACGAGACATGTGTGTATGCGTGCTCAAAATCCCAAGAGGAGAATGGAGGAGAAGGGACTGCAGCAGGCCCATCCCCTGAGGGGTGATTTCTCACTTTCTGTCTGTCTTTTCTGCCTTCTCCAGCGAATGTATGCACCCCATAGCAAAAATCTCTCTTTTTAAAAGAAAGAAAGAAAAAGATGAATGACTTACTACTTAAACTGAGGACTATGTTCAGGACATTTACTCTCACAATTTTGATTTTATATTCTTCTGGATGCCCTAGCCAGTAAAACAAAACATGAAAAAGATATTTTAAAAAATACACCTTGGAAAGGAATCAATGGAACTTTCCAAATTTACATAGGACATAATAGTGTGAAAACCCTAAGAGGGCCAGCCAATGGCATGGCAGTTAAAGTGGATGATCCCACATGGTCAATTCCATGGTTTGAGTCCCAGACCTGGCAGCTTGAAAAACAAACAGACAATGTGTGCATGCGTTCCCAAAGAATTCTGAGAGGAAAATGGAAGAGAAGGGACTGCAGCATAGCCATCCCCCAGGGTGTAACTTCTCATTTTCCCTATGTTTCTCTCTCTCTGTCTCTGTCCCTTTCTGGTGAGTGCACACACCATATGACAAAAATATAAAAATTGAAAAAAAGATTAGGAAGTTTATTTTAAAATTATCTAGTTTTAGTAGCTTACCAAGGCTATAAAATACAATACTCAACTGTTTCCTCTACCTTAGAAAAGAATGATTTAAAATGAAATTTCAAAATACATTTCCACTTGTATTACAAGTCAAATATACTATTAACAAATATTTAGGGATCAATTCACAAAAGAAGTACCAGGCCCAAACACTAAAAGCGAAAAAGAAGTCTGACATGAAGAAAATGGAGAAACATGCCATGTTCATAAATAGGAAGATTCAGTATTATACATCTTCTCATACTGACCAGAGAGATAAAGCAATCTTAATCAAAATCTAGCAGAAATTCTTATAGAAACTAAAACCTGACTATAAATTTTATATAGAAATGCAAGGGACACAAAATAGTTAAAATTATGTAAAAAAAAAAATGTTGACAGATGTATCCTATGTGATTTAAAGACTTACTATAAAGCTTCAGTACCAAGCAGGATAGTATTAGCCTAAGGCTAGAATCTAGAAACACTCCAAATGTTGTACAACTGGTTGAATTTCTACAAAGGTACCATGGCAATTCAGTGGGGAAAGGAGAGTCTTTTTAGCCAGTGGAACTCAAACAACTGACTTTCCAACTGAATATATATGAGCCTCAACAATATCTCATTCCATACACAAAAGCTAACTCAAAACGGATCACTGATTTATCATTGGCGCTGAAATCATAAAACTTCTGGAAGAACACACTGGAGAAAACCTTATCATCTTGATTTAAGCGAGATACGTTACATTAGGAGGGATAAAAAGAGAACAGAACATTAAAGAAAAAGTTTCATCATAGTAAACTGAACTGTCCAAAAATGATCCCACCAACATATATATCTGCTGTCCCACATGTGGTTGGTTCTTTTTTTTTTTTAAAGAGGTTTTTGCTATAGGGCTTGTGCACTCGCCAGAGAGACAGAGAGACAGAAAGCAAGAAATCACCCCCCGGGGGGGATGGCCACGCCTCAATCACTTCTCCTCCATTCCCCTCTCTGGATCTTGGGCATGCACACACACACACCTGGCGTGAGTCTAAACCACTGGATCTGGGACTCGAATCGCTGTCAGCTACATGGGAATCCAGCAACACAGCCATTACACCAACCACTGGTCCCAACATGTAGTTCTTAAAATGTGATACTGACATTTTATGTTCCCTTCATTTATGTTTCCTAACATTGAATCTGGCACCTCTGAAACTATTGGGTCTTTGGAAAAGTCGTGACACATTTTTCTATAGAGAAAAATTTATTTTCTATGGAAAGAAAATATCTTCATAACCATAACTCAAGGAGAAAAATGATGCTGACTGAGGGTAAGTCACAACAGGCAAAATTACTTCTGCCTCACATTCACATTTTCTTTCACCTTATACATAACTTTGGAGCCCTGAGCCACCAAGTAAGAAGTTTGACCAACTTGAAGCTACTATGCCAGAGAAACTATATAAAAATAGAGAGGCACTACAGGGGTCCCAAAACAGCTCAGTATCAAGCTCAAGTGCCAGTTATTTGGGTAAGTTTTCGGATGATTCCAGCCCTAAGCTTTCAAAGGTACACCAGTGATGACAAGTGTAGTAGTAATAGGCTATCTTGGGTAAGCCATTTATATACACTGGATTAGTGCAAAACATCAATAAATGCTATTGTTATTTTTAGCCACTAAATTTGTGAGTGGTTTGTTACATGACATCAGAAAATACATTATTAAATGTGCCTAATCAAAATCAGAAAACTTGTGCTGTCTGACTCAGTTAAGAAGATGAAAAAGCAAGCCGGACTCAGAGAAAATATCTGTAAATAAATACACAGCTAGTTGAAAAGCATTTGCACTCAGAATATATAAATAACTCATGTAACTTATGATTCAAAAAATTTAAATGAGCAAAAGAGTTTAATAGACACTTCAAAAAAGTATATATATGTGTACATATATATGTATTTGTGTACATATATATGTAATTTTTTAGGAAGGACATTTACGTTCTTTAGACCCAGGATTTATATGCTTTAGATATTTAGATTCATATAAACTGTAGGAAGAGGTAGAAGGTTACAAAAACAGCAAAAAAATAGCAAAAATACTAATCCCAATAATAAATGCTAGGATGTAGAACATAAACAAAAATTATGAAAGGGCAAAAAGCCAAGATATATCCAATATTATTAGTCTTCAGGGAAATGAAATACCACTATACATGCACTAGAATGGTTAAAAGTAAAAAGAACAATAATACCAAGTCATAGTGAGAATATGGAGCTACTCAAACTCTCTACATTGCTGCTGAGAATATAAAATGACATGATCATTTTCAAAAACCATTTGGCAATCTCTTATAAATTTAAACATACACTTAGCATACAACTGAGCAATTCTATCCCTAGGTATCTCCCCAAGAAAAATGAAAACATATGTCCATTTACATGAATTGTAGAAAACCCAAAATTTTAGTAACAGACAGCAGATCAATGATTGCTTGGGATCTGGAACACAGACGGAGAAAACTGATTGAAAAGGGAGAAAGAGGACTGTCTTAGGAAGAGAGAAATATTTATATCTTCAATATGCTGTAGTTACAAGACTATAAACATTTGCCAAAATTCATTTAACTGTAAACTTAAAACAGAGGTGGGATTACTGGGTGATCAGACCCAACACCCATGCTAGTTCTTCTCCTACACTCATGAAGAATTAGAGATGCGGACACCAAGGAAAGGAAAGCAGAGTTTCTTAGGGAAGAAGCAAAAGCTTCCAATGTAGTGGAAGGGGGCCCAAATGGGTTGCTGAAGAGGACCTGGCAGTGAGAAGTTTTCATCTAGCAGTATGAGCAATGGGTTGGCTTTCTGATAAGGAAATGAGCTTAAGAAAATGGCAGAATGGTAGTCTGAATGATTTATTCCCTATTCTTTGTGGGTCAGAGGATCATAGCATCCTGTACTTCTGGTTAAGCAATTACTGAATAGAAACTGTTGCCCTTAGCTACAGTTGCTTTAAGTTTCAATGAAGCCAGATTTTGGCTATGAAAACTTAGCCACAATGACTCCATCTTGGCCTTATCCTGTCTGTGTGCTCAATATCCCTATCTTCTTCTTTATTAGCAAGGAGTCATAAATTCTTTTTTATTATTCTTTTTTTTTTATGGAGAGTTTTTTTTGCCATAGTGCGCACGCGCTCGCCAGACAGACAGAGAGAGACAGAGAGAGAGAGACAAAAAGCGAGAAATCACCCCCCAGGGGGATAGCCACGCCGCAATCCCTTCTCCTCCATTCTCCTCTCAGGATCTTGGGTGGACGCACAAACACATGCGCCCAGCGTGAGTTTTAAGCCACCGGGACCGGGACTGGAACCGCAGTTGACTACATGGGAGTCCAGCAACATAGCCATTATGCTAACTGCTGGTCCCAGGAGTCATAAATTCTTTAGAGACTTGTAAAAGGGGTATATATTGTACATTAATCAGACCATAGAGAAAAAACACAGAGACTTCAAAAGAAAGAAAGAAAGAAAGAAAGAAAGAAAGAAAGAAAGAAAGAAAGAAAGAAAGAAAGACAGACAGACAGACAGACAGACAGACAGACAGACATAGTGACTTTCTTCAGGGCCCCTTCCCTACATACTTGTAAATAGGTCTAACTCCGATCTCAAAAACAGCGATGCTCATTAAATATAAATAAAGCTGGGTTGTTTGTGTTGTTTTGTTCAGTACATACCTGTTCCTCTCTGTCATCCCACACAAAAGTACTTTTCAACTACTTAGTAATTTAATTCCTGCTAATCACTAGGAAAAGCCTGGATACTACCCTAATTGAAGTTGTTTTTACGAAGGATATTTACATTCTTTAGACACAGATTTATATGCTTTGGATGTAGGTTTCATCTTAAATTCATATAAACTGTAGAAAGAGTTTAAAAATGTGCAGAAACACTAAAGACAGTAATACTGGGTTGTCGGAAAAGTCGTGACACATTTTTGCATAGAAGAAATATATGACTTTTCCAACATCTCGATAAATGCTAGGGATGCATAATACAGACAGATAAGCAAAGTCAGCACATCACACAGATAGGCGGACTGATGATCCAAGAGAAGTAAATGTCTATGAAAATCTACATTCCATACACAATTGTACATAACATGGCCAAGAAAGAACCAATGTTCTAGTATACACTTAATTGAATAAAGAAAGCAGTACTATATCTAAAAACTGGCAAGTTGGCACACGAACATTACCAATCTTACCTTTACTTGCAGATGAGTATTCTACCTATTTCCATCCGCCAATAGTCACAAGGAAAAACCTAAGAGTCTCATCTGAAACCTCTCTCAACATGCTGTATAGTATCCATCTAAAATTCCTACTAGATTATAGGTTGAAATTCATTCATCATCAATACCTAAAAAATACTCAATAAAGGTTGAATGTATGCAAATTATAAGAGCTAATGAATAAGTATTTGTTTAGATAATGTCAAGTAAGTGCTTATTTATTGATTTTTTTAGAGTATGTGGTTTACTAAAGTGTGAACATTTAAGTGTCACACTGCATTATACCAATTTAAATGGTGAAACTACCATTCTTCAGTAGTTTATGTTCATGAAATCAACTTGCTCTTTTAAAACATCATAAATGTCCAACCTGTTTTCATTCACTACACAGGGAATATGCATTACATACGGAGACAAACGGACCTAAGCAGTGGTTTTAAGGTTATGAAGAATGTTACTCCTGTTTAGAGAAGTGGGTTGGTGAGTTATCCAGGAATTTAAATGATAAGCAGATGGTTTGTTTCTAAACACATATGAGAGCAGTCATATGGCTCTACAGAAGAGTATGCTTTTGTAAATATATGTTCTGACATGTTCTATTCAATGTGACATGATGTGATAATGTACTACATTATTTTCTGCTTTTTACTTTTAACATAATAAAACTTAACAGAAAAGCATGTTTTCTCCAACAATGCTACTTCCTTATAACTAGAGTTAAAACAAAGATAACAATAAATAAACCACAAATACTATGATTTCGAGTTAGACTTCAATTGTTCCAAAACGAAATAGAGTTGAGTCATTTCTTCTCCCAGAACTGAGTTTTCTTAACCTTTAAATGGGAATAATAGCTAATATAAAAATTGAGAGGCTATTTAACTTTTTTTTTTTTTGGAGAGGTTTTTGCTACAGGGTATGTGTGCTTGCATGAAAGAGAGAGAGATAGAAAGTGAGAACTCGCCCCCACCAGGGGAATGGCCACACCGCAATCCCTTCTCCTCCATTCCCTTCTCGGGATCTTGGGCACGCACACACACACGCCCAGCATGAGTTTAAACCACAAGGTCCAGGACTCGAACCGCAGTTGACTACATGGGAGTTCAGCGACATAGCATTACGCTAACTGCTGGTCCCTTTAACTTCAATTTTGAGAGCAGGAAATACATACATATTATACATATATATGTATAATATATACACACACATGTGTATGCATGTGCATGTGCATGTGTGTATAAATTGACCTTTCATGTAAAGTAACATAAAATACATTTTAAAGTCAGAAACTTTAGCATATGCAATAAATAACTGTCAGATGACTATACAATATCGCTCATTCTACCTCCACTTTCTTCCCTTGTTCTAACAAAATGCTGGCTTTTTCTTGATAATTCACTTTCTTTTACAAAGATATTTGTTTAACTAAATCAACCATAGTTATGATCTCATTCCTCTTATCAGTGATTTTTTTAAAACATAGACATGTAATATAAGAGATAATGTCAGTCATTTCATAATACTAAAGGAGTCAATTTATCAAGGGGATATAACAAACTTAAATGTTTATTCATCTAAAACCAAAGCTTCAAAATATGTGAATCCAAAATTCGTACAACTCCAGGTCAGCCAATGGCAGTAATTAAGGTGGACAGATCCCACGTGGACGATCCAGATCTGACCTGTTGGAAACACTAAACATATTTGCATGTAAGCTCAAAATCCCAAGAGAATAGAGGCAAAGGGATTATGGCATGGCCATCCCCCC
>NW_006159609.1:1621732-1631206 GCF_000334495.1 Tupaia belangeri chinensis
TCCTCTTTATAGAGACAATTTGCCCTAAAAAAAAAAAAAAAAAAAAAAAAAAAAAAAAAAAAAAAAAAAAAAAACCTGCTACAACTGCAAGGCTTACAAGCAGATGGCTTCGCTGGTATATTCTCCTAAAGTTTTAAGAAAGAAACCATTACAATTGTATAAAAACTCTTCTACAAATCTAGAATGATGGAAATAGGACTTAAGGGCAAGCACCGTAGTGTAGCAGTTAAGTTGAACATGGAAAGCTGGATCCCACATGGCTGACTGCGGTTTGAATCCTAGCCCTGGTGGCTTGAAAAACACACCAGGTACATGCGTATATGTGCCCCAGATTCCACAGGATGGAGAAACGGAGAAAAAAGGATTGGGGCATGACTACACACCATTTGGTGAGTAATCCATCACCACCCCCTTCTCCCCCTTGTGTCTGTCTCTGTCTGGTGAGCACACATGCCCTTTAGCAAATAAATAAATACATATATACATACATACCTCCTTATACTTGAAATCACTTACATTTGGTATCCTGCTATTTGCATCCAAATAAATCTATAAGTCCAGTAAAGAACCTGCATCAGCATTTATTAAAATAAAATCTTTATCTTGGAGTGGAACTCTGCATTTTTCATTCTTTAAATATTCTGGATTTTAGATGTCTGGAGAATTATTAAATAGCTTCCTAAATATTTATATGTTATTAATTTACAGTTCATTTATTTCCAAAAACAGAATGTAAGCAATTTTATACTATCTATGACAAAAGGATTAAGAACAAAAGAAAGCTCATTGGGACCAGATGGCATAATAGTTACATCTCTAGAATCCCACATGATTGACAATGGTTCAAGTACCAGGCCTGGCGACTTAAAAGTTACACCAGGTGCATGTGCATGCATGCCCAAAATCCTCGAAGGAGAATGGAGGAAAAGGGATTGCGGCATGGCCATCCCTCCAGGGGATGATTTCTCACTTTCTGTCTGTCTCTCTCTCTCTCTGGTGAGCTCATGTACCCTATAGCAAAAATCGCTCTTTCAAAAAACAAAGAAAGCTCATTAAGTATTCCAAAAGTAACCTAAATATACTTCAAAATGCTATCATTCATTGTTCAACAAACAGTAGTATTTACTGACTACCAACTTAATGGTACCACATATATATAATGTTAACTCAGTAATCAAAAGCATTTCTCTGACCTTCTCTTAGTAACAAAACAAACAAAAAGTCACGAATCCTTGCTGCAACAAAGATTCTCTTATTACAAGTAAAGGAAGCCCATAAGGAAAAAAGAGTACCCAGAGAGCTGAAATAGCTAGAGCAAAAATCTGGAATGAGGGGAATACAAAACAACAGCAGGTTTGAATGCATACGCACATGCACGTAATCATTCATGCAAACGCATGCACATACAAGGACAATTAAGGCTAGGAAAAAGGTATCATTAAAGTGTAGTGAGGTGTAGTTTTGTTTTCTAGGCCTAACACACTTAATAGATAATTGAGAAAGATTAGAAGCCAAGCAATTTACTAGACTTCACAACTATTTCTACAACAATTGTGCTATTATCTGTAACTAATTCAAAAGCTAACTAGAACCAGACACAATAAAGCCAACATGAGATTCTAGATCCAGTATAATCAGACAGTCAGAACACATACTTGCCTAGCGGATTTGAGGAAAGTTGAAAGTTCCTCTCACTTCTAAAGTAGATCATTATTTCCTCTGAAACCACATGTAAGTATTTTATTCTGTTGGATATTTGTAATATTTTTCATTCATTAAAAAATATTTCTATTACATTGCAGGTATCTCTGGACACAGAAAACTTGCATATATAGGCAACTCATGAAAATCTAATTTACTGGGGCTGGCAGGTAGTATAGTGGTTCAGGGTGCTGGACTCCCACATGGCCAACTGCAGTTCTGGTCTTATACCTGGAGGCTTGCTTTCTCACTTTCCCTCTCTCACCCTGTCCCTCTCTGGTCAAATTAAAATAAATAAATAAAGTTAAATAAAATAGTTCAAAAAAACCCATTATGTTATAAATAAATAAATGGAAATCTAATTTACTGAATACTAATATATTAATTTGGTACTAAGTTTTGTTTGAATTTAAGAGCTTTCCAGCATACTCTACCAAATCATATTCATTTCTAACTACACCAGGGTATCATGCAAGTCGAATTCTATGTATAGCTTAAAATGAGAGAATGAACTAGGGATAAGAACAGAGAAGCTCATCAAAAGGAAAAGTGGGGGACCAGCAGTTGGCGTAATGGCTATGTTACTAGACCCATGTAATCAACTGCAGTTCAATTCCTGGACCTGGTGACTTAAACTCATGCCGCCGTGTGTGTGTGCATGCCCAAGATCCTGAGAGGAGAATGGAGAAGAGATTGTGGCATGCCCATCCCCCCTGGGGGGTGATTTCTCACTTTCTATCTCTCTGGCAAGTGCATGCGCCCTATAGCAAAAACTTCTCAAAAAAAAAAAAAAAAAAAAGAAAGAAAAAAGAAAAGGAAAAGTGGGCCACCCAGGGGGTGTGGTGGTTAAGAAAGCTGGGTCCCACCACATGTCCAACTGTGTGTTTCAAGTCCTAGACCCAACAACTTGGAAAGTACACCATCCACGTGCATGTGTGCCCAAAGGCCCAAGAGGAGAATGATGGAGAAAGGACTGAGGCATCGCCATCCCTCCAGCGGGTGCTTTCTCACTTTCTCTCTCTCTCAATACCCATAAGCAATGTAAAAGAAACGTTCCAGATACTAAAATGTCAGTACCATGAAAGCTAGACGCCATGAATCTTGATTAGTCCAGAGAAAGGTCCGCTTACAGAGACTGTGTGGCTGGCACCCATGGAGCAAGTAACTTGGAATGAATGGAGCCCTTAGTGTTTTGTATTAATTGAAGTAAGACATTTACGAATCTGGCACTTCAAATAGTTAGTTCATACTAATTGAACACAATGCTAAACATTATCCTCAGACATCAACTAAAATGTTTAACAACCTATAAACGGTGCCTCAATATTGAATTCTTTGTCTTCTTTAAATCAAAAGGAACCAGATTCCCTTGTTAGGGCTTTTTGCAAAGTAAACAGGAGTTGGAAAATACCCAAAGTAGTTCAATCAATATTGCTTTCCACAAGGCTGGGGCTGTTAATAAATATATCATAAATGTGCTCAGCTTTTTTTTTTAATCTATACTTCTATGTGTGTTCTTGAAAAGGATGTAACAGATTCCAATTTTTAATCATTCCCCCTAATTCCACAATTTCTCACCATTTCCTGTACTAGTCTGCCTCTACCACTGACTTTTATTTCCATCATAAATTACTCTAATAAGAATTCAGAATCCAAACATAAATTTTACAAACACATACAGTACGTATCCCTATTTAGTAATTAAAACCAGCCTTCGTTAAATATAATGTTTCCTGCTCACACTTCTAAATATGCACAGGTTGTTCTTCATGGGGACTTTATTTTATTAGCAAATTTTAACACCAAAAATAGAAAACAAACTTTTTTTTCAAAAAATCACATTCTAATAATACAATGAGTTCCTTTCTTCTGCAACTGTGTATATACTTATAGATATAAATAGTGAGCTATGTGAAAAAGAACTTAGTACTTCTACACCTATTGCTTTTAGCAAGGAATAAATTTCCCTTAAAAATGCACAACACAGTATACTATTTATAAAAAATTAAATAACATAATTGTTTTAATCAGACTTCTATAATTGTCATTTTTAACTACAAGATGAATAAGTACCAAATTTTAAATAAAGATTGTAAAATAGTAATAAATGTGAAAAAGTTAATATGTAAATGCTTTAATGCTACTTTATTTACATATGGGTATAGTAATCCAGGCATATAAAGAAACAGCCATAAAAACTGCTTTAAGATCCTGTTGATGAAGATGCGAATTATGATTTTTTTTTTATTGACATCATTATTGCCAGAGGGCAGATGCACTCACCAGAGAGAAGGAGAAAATGCATCCTCCCAGTATGGTGTGGTCACGCCACAATACTTTTTCTGCCATTTCATGACCCAATCAGGATTTTGAATATACATGCACCTGCACCCAAGCATGGTTTTCAAGTAGCCAGGGCCAAAATTCAAACTGCAGTCACCCATGTGGGATCCAGATTCCTATGTGCAGGGTTTAACCACTGCACTACAGGGTTCACCCTACAGTTTTTTTCTCAAAATGATCATAAAAGACTTCTGTTGACCATGTAAATTAAAATACTCCAGCTTAGTAATTCATTTCAAAAATAAATCACTTTCATATCAATATTCTAATTTAAGAGATATTGTCTGACTAGTTATAAGAAAATGGTTTAATAAGCAAATAAAATAGTTACACATCATCTGGAACCAAGCCTCTTACCCTTTTTTGTATCATGATCCATCAGATGTCTGACCTAGCACTACAGGTGTTCCCAAGATTATGAGTAGTTAATGTTACCACAATTTACCTTTTTGTGTCCTGCTCAATAAAGTGCAATGAGATGAAATTCAGGGTAAGTTATGTTATTCAAGAAGTGATCATAATATTTGCACTGGTACAAGTTTAAATGTTCTACAATTAGCCATATAGTTCATCTCAATATAATACCGGCGACTTGAAACACACTGGGCACATGTGTGTGCATACCCCAAATCCCAAGAAACTGGAGAAGGACTTTGGCATGGCCATCCCCACTGGGAGGTGATTTCTTGTTTTCTGTCTCTCTGTCTCTGTCTCTCTAGCAAGCGCATGTGTCCTATATCAAAAATCTCTCTTAAAAAAAAAAAAAAAAAAAAAACCAGATGGAGAAAAGGTGGATGAGGATGGCAGAGAGAAAAAAAAGGTGTATGTTCCAGGTACTGACAGAAAAAACTGTATTGTGGGAACAAAAGTTAGTGTAATGGCTATGTCGCTGAACTCCCATGTAGTTGACCACAGTTCAAGTCCCGGACCTGGTGGCTTAAACTCACGCTGCGCGCGTGTGCGTGCGTGCCCAAGATCCCGAGAGGAGAATGGAGGAGATGGATTGTGGTGTGGCCATCCCCCCTTGGGGGTGATTTCTCACATTCTTTCTCTCTGTCTCTCTCTATCTTTCTGGTGAGTGCACGTGCCCTATAGCAAAACAACCTCTCCAACAACAAAAAAATTGTTTTGTCAATTCAATAACCAAAAATGACTTCCTTATGAAAAAAGATGAATAAAAAAATAAAAGAAAAACTTGTTTTGTTAGAAAAGTGAAACTGAGGAACCAGCAGTTAGCGTAATGGCTATGTTGCTGGACTCCCACGTAGTCGACCGCGGTTCGTGTCCCAGACCCGGTGGCTTAAAAAACTCACGCCGGGCACGTGTGCGTGCGTGCCCAAGATCCCGAGAGGAGAATGGAGGAGAAGGGATTGCGGTGTGACCATCCCCCCTGGGGGGTGATTTCTCGCTTTCTGTCTCTATGTCTCTCTCTGTCTGTCTGGCGAGCGCACGCGCCCTACAGTGAAAATCTCTCAAAAAAAAAAAAAAAAAGAAAGAAAGAAAAGAAAAAAAAGAAAGAAAAGTGAAACTGGGCCAGATGGTGGCACAGAAGTAAACCGTAACATTCTGCAAGGCAGACCCACATAAGACAGTTCCAGGTTCCTGTCTGAGACCTCCCTATGTCAGGCAAGCATCTGTTCATGGTCTGAGGCAGAGACTGGGGGTGGATCATAGCATCGAGACCCTGTTGAAATGCTTTCTCTCTCTCTTGGTAAGGGAAAAACAAACTATTAAAAAAAAAAAAAAAGAGTAAAATATGTTAGTATAAAGTTTGAAGTTAGCCAAAATTTATCTTCACGTAAATAAATTATCAATAAAAGCTTAATTAAATTTTACAAGACTTTATAGAGCTCAGAGACAAGCAGTTAGCATAATGGTTATGTCATTGAACTTCTAGGTAGCTGACCGCGGTTTGAGTCCTGGACCTGGTGGCTTAAACCCATGCCGGGCACATGTGCGTGCATGCCCAAAATCCCAAGAGGAGAATGGAAGAGAAGGGGTTGCAGCATGGCCATCCCCCTGGGGGTAATTTCTCGCTTTCCATCTCTCTGTCTCTCTCTTTCTGGTGAGTGCATGCGCCCTATAGCAAAAACCTCTCAAAAAAAAAAAAAAAAAAAAAAGACTTTATAGAGCTCTAATAAGTTGCTGCAATAGCCTGAGAACTGATCCCCCAGCTTCGAAAACTGTTGTCCACTCCCAACAGCTACTTCTTCCCAAATCACCTAGAGTCATTTTTAAAATGCAAAACAGGTTACATCACTTTTTTGCTCTAACTCGTCTCCACTGGTTTTTCTATTACATTTAAAATAAAAATCTAAACTCTTTATCATGGCCTAGAATGTCCTTGATATGACCTGTCTTCTGTATATCTTTCCAACCACATTTCATACCATCTGTCCAGTCATAATGGCCTCTCTAGCTATAAATCAAAAGAACCAAACTTGTTTATATCTAAGGGCCTTTTTACTTACTGGTTGCTCTTGAAAAAAAAATTATTTATTTAATTCTATTTATTATTATTTTAAAATTTGACCAGAGACAGAGAAAGAGACAGAGAGAGAAAGCAAGCTGCCAGGTCTGGGATTCGAACCGCAGTCAGCCATGTGGAATCCACCGCCTTTAACCACCATGCCATCTGCCAGTCCCTGGTCACTCTTCCTGAATGCACTTATAGAAAATTTTCTCAAGCTGTAGTCAATAGTTCCTTTGCATCATTCAGAGACCAAAAGGGCCTCCACTCCCTACCACCTAGCATTTAACACTTCTGTCACACTCATCTGTTAATTTATTTATTTGATTCTTGTCCTATTTTCCCTATAGAACATACATTCCACAAAGGCAGGGGTATTTTCTGTTTCATTTATGCCCTGGTCCCGAAATCAATAACAATGCTAGCATATGGCAAATACTCAGTAAGCCTCTGTGAAGAGAAAGAAGCAGTAACATAAGAGCAAAGAAACAAAATTATTATTTCACACTACAAATATTTTCTGTTTCATGCATTAGAAGACAAATATAATTGGGACCAGCAGCTAGCATAATGTTTACGTCACTAGACTTCCACATAGTTGACCATGGTCGAGTCCCCAGACCCAGAGTTTAAAACTCACACCGGGCGCCTATGAGTGCATGCCCAAAATCCCAAGAGGAGAATGGAGGAGAAGGGATTGTGGCATGGCTATACCCCCTAGGGGTGATTTCTTGATTTCTGTCTCTCTGTCTCTCTCTTCTGTTCAGCAAGTACACATGCCTTATAGCAAAAACCTCTCTCAAAAAAAAGAAAAAAGAAAAAAAAGACAAATATAACCAAATAAAATCTCAGGAAAAAGAAGAGGACTTGGAAGGGGAAGTTACTCCTAGAATAATGAGGAGACAGCAGAAGAGCATATAACCTACTCTAGAGCAAAAATTTCTCAGTTCAGATTTGTCAATGCCACAGGTACGTGACCAGGAAATAACAACACACACCATTTACGAAGATATTCCATGTGATCTTCTGTACTACAAACAAGCCTTATAAATGTGTATGATATTAAAAAAATGTTATTGGGACCAGCAGTTAGCATAATGGTTATGTTGCTGAACTCTCATGTAGTCGACCACAGTTCAAGTCCCGGACGAAGTAGCTTCAACTCACATCAGGCACGTGTGTGTGTGTGCCCAAGATCCTGAGAGGAAAATGGAGGAGAATGGATTGCAGCATGGCCATCCTCTCTGGGGGGGGAGGGGGGTGATTTCTTGCTTTCTATCTCTCTGTCTCTGTCGTTCTGGCGAGCACACATGCCTTACAAAAAACCTCTCAAAAAAAAATTACTGACAAAATCTGAGTTGTCCTTTCCTACACAAGAAATACTACAGAGGTCACATTTAAGCCATTCTCCCTTTCCTTGCTGTTCCACACCTGCTATGGCTGTTTGATCCAAAATGAGGTTAGACCCAAACAGGGCCAGATTCTCTGTCCAAAGGACCGAAATTTGAGGAAAAGGCAAGATGGGAGGAAGGGCATGCTGCAGGCAGTGCCATGTTAAGGTCCTAGTGCTGAGTTTTCTGAAAAGAGAAAAACATCACTGTAACTTAGTTCAGGTGCTGACTAGAATCCTAGAGTCACTATTTTATGTACTATAAGCTTAAACAAGTAAATTCAATAATATTCTCAGTTTGTTTCATGAACTGTTATTGATAGTAATATCTGCTTTATAAAGTTGTTGAAAGATGAAACAAAGTATGTCAGCACCACCAGCAAAAGGTGTAGAAAATAGTAAGAACACAATAACTGTCAATTCTCACTTTGTTTCCAGTAAGAATAAGATGTTTAATTAAAGACTAAATAAAAAACGAATGTCAACACCTCCCACAGCCCAAGCGCCTTGTGGCATGTTGCTCTGGACCTCCGACCTCACCTCGTCTCTCCATGGACCCCAACTGCTCCTGAACCTGCACTGGCTCCTGCAAAAAGGCATAGATACAAGTGCGCCCCCTGCAGGAAAAGTTGCTGCTCCTATTGCCCCTGGCAGGTGCCAAGTGTGCCCTGGGCGGCATCTGCAAAGTGGCACCAGGCAAGTGCAGCTGCTGCACCTGATGTCAGGAGAGCCCTGCTTCTAGATGTAAACAGAGTCATGGATACAATCCTGGTGCGTGTTCCACATTCCTTTTTCTATGATATATGTGAATGACAATAAAAGCTGTTAACTTAAAAAAAAATAAGCAAGTGTGACCTGGAGTAGGAGTCAGTAAATATAATAATCCATGGTCAAATCCTTCCCACCACCTATTTTGCATGACCTACAAGCTAAGAATGTTTTTATATCTTTAAATATGTACAGCGAGTTGAATGTTGTCCACACAAAAGTTAGGACATAATTCTGGTACATGTGAATGCGACCTTATCAGGATAAAGGGTCGTTGCGCATGTAATCAAGCGAAAGCGATGTAACACTATATGAGGGTGAGCACTAAATCCCATGACTGGTGTCTTTTTCAAAGGAGAGGGAATTTGGAGACTAAGTCACACAGACATACAGAGAAGGTTCTGTGATGACAGAGGCAGCAATTACAATAATGCAGCTACAAGCCAAAAAAATACCAAGGGCTGCCGACAGCTACCAGAAGCTGGAAGAGACAAGGAAAGATTCTCCCCTAGAGACCAAGGGGGCATGGCCCTGTCAGCACCTCACTTTAAGACTCCTCACCTCCAGAACTGTGAGAGCATAAATTTCTATTGTTTTAAGCTACCAAGTCTGGGGTAATTGGTTATGATAGCCCTAGAAAATTAATACAAACAGTTTTCATTAATCAAAACAATATTTTCTTTACTATGTGAAAAAGTATATAAAAATTCAAGTTTCAGTGTCCATAAAAAGTCTCATTGGAACATGACCACACCCATTTTTTTTTTTTTTTTTTTTTTTTTTTTTTTAACAAACACTCTTA